>NC_079413.1:923152-1103152 GCF_026213295.1 Gadus chalcogrammus | reverse complement strand
ATACAGAGGAACCATCACACAAACAGGAACTGTCTGTCAGGGGGGGGAGGAGATGATGAGGGGGGGGCGAGCCATCCCATAATACAGACCCAAGGCCGCTAGCATCATTAGCTCATGAGGGAAAACCACTATTAGGTACAAGACGGCTTCATTAAAGAGAGCTGGCTGATGAGTGGATGATGGATGAGTGGTTGAACAGATGAGTGGATGATGGATGAGTGGTTGAACCGATGAGTGGATGATGCCCTCCTGCTGGGTCGACCCTCAGCGTCTCCCAGCGGGGTGTGGCGTACCTCAGGGCCTGCACCAGGTTGAGGTCGGTGAACTCATGGAGCTCCACGAAGTCATGGAGGACCTGCAGGTTCAGGTCGTCTCTGAGGAGCAAGGAGACAGCCGTTAGGACACAGAGGTTACACACAGAGGTCACACACAGAGGTTACACACGGAGGTTACACACGGAGGTTACACACTCTGAGGATTATGTCATCAAATAGTTGAACGATAGTATGCACACCAATACTCTATTTAAGCCAATACCCGTGTTTTTTGGCATTGTTGCATCCAACAATCATGTCCCACAACACAACGCAGCTCTACACTACACAACACAAGACTACACAACACAACACAGCTCTAACCCCCCCTTCACCCCTCCCCCTCCTCCTCGTTTATCATCCCATCGCCACGGTGACATCAGCTTGACCTCCCTGACCTCCAGCGGTACTGATATCCCCAGAGGGCTGTGGGACATGATGACCCCCCCCCCCCCCGACCACCACCACGCCCGATTGGCTGACGCCTCTGGGATTGGTCGGGCCTCTCGACCAATCACAGAGGTCAGAGCGACTCCACCCAGACGGAGTCTCTTTGTTATCCAGAGCTCCACATGCTCCTCTGATTGGTCAGGAGGCCTGACCAATCAGAGGAGCATGTGGAGCTCTGGATAACAAAGAGTATGGGGGCAGGCGCTCCTGCCGGGCCCCGGGCCACCGGTAGTACCCCCGGCCCCGAGCTGGGGTACAACCAGGGGTCTCATTAGTGGTGGAATCAGAGGCAGATGTGGACAGAGGTGTGTGTGTGTGTAAAAAGGGAAGGGAGTGCCTGCGTGTGCGTGTGTATATATGTATGTGTGTGTGTGTGTCCAAGCCGGGCCGGTAGAAAATAGGGCACATAAAAACAATGTAAACTATCTGGAAGTGTGTCATCGAGATCGAGAGAGAGAGAGAGAGAGAGAGAGAGAGAGAGAGAGAGAGAGAGAGAGAGAGAGAGAGAGAGAGAGAGAGAGAGAGAGAGAAGGACAGGGGATACAAATAGAGGAGTAGTGTGTGTCTGGGGGGCTGGGCGGTCCTCACCTCTCCCCCAGGTAGTCTCCGATGGCCGTCTTGTTAAGCCCCTCCCCCTTATAGAGGAACTGGGCGATGTCATCGCTGGTGTTCTTCAGCAGGTCGTTCTCTTTCAGGAACTGGATCCCCTGTGGGCGAGTGAGAGAGAGAGAGAGAGAGAGAGAGAGAGAGAGAGAGAGAGAGAGAGAGAGAGAGAGAGAGAGAGAGAGAGAGAGAGAGAGAGAGAGAGAGAGAGAGAGAGAGAGAGAGAGAGAGAGAGAGAGAGAGAGAGAGAGAGAGAGAGGGTTAGTTTGTTAAACCCTCTTTATGAAACAGTCCAGGCCCCATGATGTCTGGGCCCCCCCCTTTACCTTCTTGGGGTCCATGTTGAACTTCTTGCGCCCCATCGCCACCTGCTTGTTCCTCTGCATGTTTTTCCTGAAGGTGAGATGGATCACACAAGTTAGTACGACAACTCAGAAACACTACACACAATGTATGTTTCTTTTTTGCCGTAACAGTCAGAAGATCACTGCTGTGACCACTGACGGGGTTCACCCTCGATCACATTCATAATCAAACCTGAACAATGCCCTTCCTTATCTTACAATATCAGAATCAGATTGATCGGGTCACTCCAGTATCCTGGGGTTGGGTGATGGAATCCCTCAGAACACACAAGCACTCAGGACCCCTCCCCCCGCGCCCTCAACACACACACAAACACGCACAAACACGCATACACATGCACACCCACAGACATGCACGCACCCACACACACCCCTCACTTCTCCTGGGACCCTGCACTGCATGTCTCTCCCTCCCGCGATGGAGATCTCCGTGGGTCTTAATGCAGGGGGGGGAGGGAAGGAGCGATGTGGGCCCGATGAAACATTTAAAGTCCCTTAAGAGCAGCCAGTATACAGGCTGGGGGGGGGGGGGGGGGGACTGGTTGGTCATTTGCCGTTAATAATTGACGAGGACAAACAAGAAGCCTATTTAGATGGTGTGAGAGAGAGAGAGGGACATTGTGTGGGCTTGTTTGTGTGCATGTGTTTGTGTGTTTGTGTTGTCCAAAAATGTCTTACTTCTCCTCTGTGGAACCAAGGTTCTCTATCTCACTGGTCACCTCTGCTATCTCATTCTTCAGCCGCTGCAGAGAGAGAGAGAGAGCGAGAGAGAGGGAGACAGAGACAGAGACAGAGAGAGAGAGAGAGAGAGAGAGAGAGAGAGAGAGCGACAGAGACAGAGAGAGAGAGAGAGAGACAGAGACAGAGAAAGAGAGAGAGAGAGGGAGAGGAAGAGAGGGAGAGAGAAAGAGACAGAGAGGGAGAGAGAGAGAGAGAGAGAGAGCAGGACAAGAGCACAAGGAGGTGTTAAAGCCTTCTATTCCATAATAAGTGTTCCCATTCTGAGCGGATGGAGAGAGAGAGAGAGACGGAGCCACAGAACACAAATGATGTGCAAAGCAGTTTCACCGGAATCGGTCCATAGCAACCGAGGCCACAACATCACATCGGCCTGCTTACGGCCGGCCTGAGCCAGGTGGTCCCAACACAAACACATCCCGTAAACACCTGACGTCAGCCAGTATGTGTTCCCTCATGTGTGTGTGCGTGTGTGTCATGTCACTGTGTGTTTCCTGATGTGTGTGTGTGTGTGTGTATATGTGTGTGTGTGTGTCATGTGTGTCAGTGTGTGTTTCCTGATGTCTGTGTGTGTTTGTGTCATGTCAGTGTGTGTTTCCTGATGTGTTGTTGTTCTGTGTGCCGTTTGTGTGTGTAGGTTTGAGTGTGTCGGGGGGTTTGTGTGTGTGTTTGGGCTTGTGTGTGTGTTTGGGCTCGTGTGTGTGTGTGTGTGTGTGTGTGTGTGTGTGTGTGTGTGTGTGTGTGTGTGTGTGTGTGTGTGTGTGTGTGTGTGTGTGTGTGTGTGTGTGTGTGTGTGTGTGTGTGTGTGTGCGTGTGTGTGTGTGCTGGGTCTTCAGAGATCATGTGTGGTTCAGATCCATATCCATCCGACCCAATGCCGGACCCCCACTGGTGACATTCTGTGTGTGGGTGCGTGCGTGTGTGTCCCGGGGCGGGGGGCAGGGGCCCAGGATGGGGGGGGGGGGGGGGGGGGGCCGTTGTCGGTGACTGAACGGAGCACATAAACCAAAGGTGTCGGGTCGCGCCTGCAGCATTGGTGGAGGAAGCAGGAAGTGAGGATACATTCCTGCAGCAGCATGGAGAACGGGGGGGGGGGGGGGGGGGGGGACAGACGCAGCCCATGCCTCCTAGAAACACATTCACACCCTCGGCTGTACCTGGATATCATCCAGCAGCTCCTGCTTGCGCCGGCGGATGTTCTCCAGCTCCTGGTGCTCCTCTGGAGAGAGGTCATCAGGCACTGAGGAGGAGGAAGAGGAGGAAGAGGAGGAGGAGGAGGAGGAGGAGGAGGAGGAGGAGGAGGAGGAGGAGGAGGAGGAGGAGGAGGAGGAAGAGGAGAGGAGGAGGAGGAGGAGGAGGAAGAGGAGAGGAGGAGGAAGAGGAGGAGGAGGAGGAGGAAGAGGAGAGGAGGAGGAGAGGAGGAGGAGAGGAGGAGGAAGAGGAGGAGGAGGAGGAGGAGAGAAGGAGAGAACGTCAACACAACACTTAACAACAAAACAAAACCATCAGGCACTGAGGGGGAGAAGCACAGCGTAAATACGCTAAACGGCCCGCCTTGCTAGAGCGGTTTTATTTTTCCTAACCAGTGGCCACTCAAAGCACTTTACAATACTGACTAGCATTCACCCATTCATGCACACATTCACCCACTGACGGCGGAGTCGGCCACGCGGGGCGACAGCCGGCTCGTCGGGAGCAGTCAGGGTGAGGCCTCTCGCTCAGGGACACCTCGACATTCGCCGGGGATCGA
This sequence comes from Gadus chalcogrammus, assembly GCF_026213295.1. Taxonomy (NCBI): domain Eukaryota; kingdom Metazoa; phylum Chordata; class Actinopteri; order Gadiformes; family Gadidae; genus Gadus; species Gadus chalcogrammus. Next base: position 1,098,932 of record NC_079413.1, on the reverse strand, counting down.
GCAAGCAACCTTCCGGTTACCAGCCAACCATTTGTTTCCTGTTTCGTTACAGAGATATTCCAACCCGCCTCCAGCGACAAAATTGGTCAAAACAAATATGAAGCGAAATAAAGGTTCTGAGTGTGACACTATTAAAAACCAAACCAAAGAAATCGGGCTTGAAAATAACTAGTAGTAGTAAAAATAACAAAGACACACAAAGTATTTACGTCTCCATCATCCGTGCACTTCTGACGACCTTTCCTTCTTCCCATCACCCCCGGGGGCAGAGGTCAAAAGGTCAGAGGGCAACGTCGCTCCTAGTGTAAGCATGGTGTGAGCTTAGCGCCAATGTTGACAACGTAACGATGCCCGGTCGGTGACCCACATCAGGTCTCGTGTTTCCCAGCCACCCCAGCCCGGACGCGGACGCTGGAGGTGCAGAGAGACACACCGCCCTGAGAGCAGCCGTGAACCCTGAGCGTCAACAAACACTCCGGAACAATGGCGGGAAACGGCCCAGGAGATGATTAGCGGTGACGGGGTCGATTGGCAGGAAGAGGCTAATGAGTGGACTGCGTTTACACAGCGCTGTTCTAACCGGCGGCCACTCGAAGCGCTTTGCAATACACTGCCGAACGTTCACCCATTCACACACACATTCACCCACATGATGGAAGAGCCAGGTAACCGTGGAAACCATCACTGCTGCCTGCCCTCCTCTTCACCTGCGTGGGGGGGGGGGGGGGGGGGGGGGGCAGGGGGCTGATGGGTAAAATATAAATACCAGTCCCAGCGCTTCTGCTTTGCTTTTGGCCGCACGGTTTCCTAGAAAACAGCAGGAGGATAACGCATGAAACCGCTCAGAGACACAGAGAGTCGTCGCAGCGATGCACCCAGCGCCATGAGACTGGACGGCATGAGAACGGAGTCCAAACGGGCTGAACCGGTTGTGTTTAACCACAGAACCGAGGGAAAGGAGGGCGGACACGCCTTCACCCTCCCCGTGCATTCGCTCTCTTCCTAGAGAGGAAAGCCCTTCAGGCGCCACGTCGCCCAGCATGGTTACCCACGACATTTGTCAGAAGAAAGAGAAACAACAATATATCTCTGTCGGACTCGGTACAGTAAGGATGTTCATACAACCAAGTGCCAAGCACTAACAATCACTAGGTTAACCCATTCCCCGTATACAAACACAGATAGCTAGGATAAGCTGCTAAACGATACTATGTACTATTTAAGTGCGAGGATGAACAACATACAATAAAGTGCGCACACACATCGAAACATGAGCCCATGAAGACACACCGTGTTGATCATAGGGTGGTTTGTACATGGGGCAGGGTTTCAGTCACATTGCACAGCAGGCCTTGCACCAGAGGATATTAGCTGATTAGAAAAGAGTTGGTGAGAAAGGGATGAGGAAGCACCCCCGGTTATCGGTAAGAGAACACTTATGCAACAAATCTATGTCAACTGTGTGAAACATTTCAAATGAATGCCTGACAAGTGACAACGCATGAAGAAAAGGGGTCAACCAAATGGGTGAGAGAGAGAGAGAGAGAGAGAGAGAGAGAGAGAGAGAGAGAGAGAGAGAGAGAGAGAGAGAGAGAGAGAGAAATGAAAAAGTAAATAGCACCAGTCCCCCACTAAAAAGGTTGGTTTGGCCCAATCTTTCTGTCGGCCATTTAATTATTAAACAGATGCTTTTATCCAAAGTGGCTGACAGTGATTTCAGAGAGGGTTGGCTAGTCACTCATCATCAACCCCCCTGGCCACTCCCCCATCCAGCCACTCAACCCTAGTGAGAAACCTCGTCCTCAAACCCATTCAGATGTTGGGACCATAAGGCAGGACAATGGCGTCCAGGGAGGGGGGGGGGTCGACCGGGGGCGGAGCCAGGAGAGCGACAGGGGCATCCAATATGGTGGTCGTTTCCCAGAACCCCGCCAAACAGACGGCGAGCATTAACAAAAACCTCCACTTTAGATGATTGCTGACACAGGCCCTGTCTCATGTCTCTCAATCTGGACCGCCCACACACACACACACACACAGCCACAGACACAGAGAGAGAGAGAGAGAGAGAGATGGGGGAGCGTGCTAGGTGAAAGGAGGGCCAGGCAGGGTGTGGGTGATGGTGGGAGAAGGCCTCTTCATCAGACGGTATCGATCAGCCCTGATGAGACTCTCTGGTGCAGCGGTGGAAGCAACACAGACAAACACAGAGCAGAGGCTCCAAACTCATAAGTCATATATTACCGTGGGCCCTCTCTGCTCTGTGTGTGTGTGTGTGTGTGTGTGTGTGTGTGTGTGTGTGTGTGTGTGTGTGTGTGTGTGTGTGTGTGTGTGTGTGTGTGTGTGTGTGTGTGTGTGTGTGTGTGTGTGTGTGTTTGTGAGGTGCAATATCTGAGCGGAATAAAAAGCCCACATCACCCACATCCTCCTTCCTTATTGGGCCTGGACACACACACACACACACACACACACACACACACACACACACACACACACACACACACACACACACACACACACACACACACACACACACACACACACACACACACACACACACACACACACACACGCACGGTATATACACCCACATCCGCCTGCATTATCAATCCCATCGTCCTGGCACACAAAAGAAGCAGATAACACACTCTCACTCTACAGCCTCTCACTCTACAGCCTCTCACTCTACAGCCTCTCACTCTACACCCTCTCACTCTACACCCTCTCACTCTACAGCCTCTCACTCTACAGCCTCTCACTCTACAGCCTCTCACTCTACAGCCTCTCACTCTACAGCCTCTCACTCTACAGCCTCTCACTCTACAGCCTCTCACTCTACACCCTCTCACTCTACACCCTCTCACTCTACAGCCTCTCACTCTACAGCCTCTCACTCTACAGCCTCTCACTCTACAGCCTCTCACTCTACACCCTCTCACTCTACAGCCTCTCACTCTTCACCCTCTCAATCTACAGCCTCTCAATCTACAGCCTCTCACTCTACAGCCTCTCACTCTACAGCCTCTCACTCTACAGCCTCTCACTCTACACCCTCTCACTCTACACCCTCTCACTCTACAGCCTCTCACTCTACAGCCTCTCACTCTACACCCTCCCACTCTACACCCTCTCACTCTACACCCTCTCACTCTACACCCTCTCACTCTACACCCTCTCACTGGGTGGGGGAGCCACCTGTTGTGGGTGGGAGTCGTGCTACTTCTTTTTCCGGGGGATTAAAATATCGAAAACGTGATTATTCAACAGCTCAAGCGAGCCGGATCAGAGCGGTTGCCTTCAGCGCTGGATTTATTCAGAGCACGCTCGTCTCCGAGGTCACACGGGCCGGCCTGTTTAGTCAGTGACACTGAAGCCCGGAGTCCTGATCCCATAGAACAGCACCGGCAGAACCAAGGACCACCCGGTCACCACAACACAGTGCCTGCAGGGTTCTTTAGGGTTCTTGAGGGTTTGTTTGTTTCTCATGACAATAAAGCTTTTTTGAATTGAATTTGAATTGAATTGAGAAAGGGAGAGAGCGAGGGAGAGCGAGAGAGCGAGGGAGAGGGAGAGGGATGGCATCGAGGGAGGCTCTAATTATACCTGCCCGGTTCCCCCGGCGCCGTGACCCACTAACGGCGGCTGATTGCCGTGGAGGGCAGGAAATGAGTGTTCTGCCCCTCTTCTATTAGCCCCGACCCCGACGAGGGGGGAGGAGCTAAGCCACGAGGGGCACCGGGAACACACACGCCGACACACACACACACACACACACACACACACACACACACACACACACACACACACACACACACACACACACACACACACACACACACACACACACACACACACACACACACACACACACACACACACACACAGGTCACACACACAATCCCATGCAAACATCGCCTAGCCTTCAGCTCTAACTAGTTACACACTCACTAACTCAATGGCTAACTCACTGACAGGGAGTCGGGCTGCAACTGGCACAGGCTCACACACATGTACAGCCGTCTCAGGCGGTAGAGCGGGTTGGATGGTAACCGGAAGGTTGTTGGTTCGATCCCCGGCTCCTCCTAGCAGAGTGTCGAGGTGTCCCTGAGCTAGACACCTCACCCTGACTGCTCCTGACGAGCTGGCTGTCGCCCTGCGTGGTTGACTCCGCCGTCGGTGTGGGAATGGGTGCGTGAACGGGTGAATGCTAGTGAACGATATTGCAAAGCGCTGCGAGCGGCCACTGGTTAGAAAAGCGCTGGTTAAATGCAGTCCATTTAATTGACCATCCCCATAATGCAAACATAAACCCATTATTAACACACACAGAGAATGAATCCTCAGGCCTATATCTGATCCAAGGCTTTCCACTAGTGCGCGGATGCCAGTGTCCCAAGGCGAAGCGACAATACGCCGACAATTTCACACCATTCCTGGCGTTGTGTTCACTCTGACTGGAATCTGATCTGTGCTGACTCCGGCTCTGTGCTACTGTGTGTGTAGGTGTGTGGGTGGGTGTGTGTGTAGGTGTGTACATGTGTGGGTCACTCTTTAACGAGGAGGACAGGGCCTCTCTCACGTATCTCCATATGAGATTGGGGAAGGGGGGGGGGGGGGGCAAGAGAGGGGGGTGTCTCACATTCACTCCTCCTATCCTTTTTGTTCATGTGATTCTATCGTCATCTGGCCCATACACACGCACACACACACACACAGACCTGAACACAAAAACACACACGCACACAGACCTGAACACACAGCCTTCCATTAGCTCTGATTGCCCTCCTCCTCTTCCTCAGCTCTCTGCTCTATCTCCCCTGATCTACACGCTCCCCTCCTCCTCCTCCTCGTCCTCTGATCATTCTTTATCTCTGGGCTGCCGACCAATGGCTGCCCCCCCCCCCCCCCCACACACACACACACACACGCCGGCGCGGTGGGACGGTCGTTAAGGAGGTACAGTGAGAGATCCTGTGGCCTCATCTGGGCTGACATCCCTCACCCCATTACCACCACCCCTCAACCCCACCATACCCCCCCCCCCCCCCCCCCCCCGAGATACAACCTATTGACCCCTCCGGACGAGGACCAATAGGAAGGAGGCTCTGGTCACAGACAGCAGCCTACAGTTCATATGGCGGTGTAATGCACTCAGTGCTGTGTGCGCAATCAATTATCAGAGCACAAACACACACACACACACACACACCGAACACGTAACAGTGTACTACACACACACACATAACAGCGCACACACACACACACATACAAGCACACTGGACTCAAATTTCAAGGGGCAGCTATATTGATCAGTTGGCGCTCCTCCACCTGCTAGAGGTGGCGTGCCTCGTGTTCAGAGCGGACTGGCGTGTGTTTGTGGGACGGCGTTTGTGCGCTTGGGTTTTGTCGTTGGCCTGGAGCACAGAGGCGTTGTCGTGGCGATCAGAGTGTTTGAACGGAGCCCACGGAATGCTGGGATGGAATGCAGGACAGCGTGGGCAGAGAGAGACCCCAGAGGTGACCCCCCTCTCTGACCGGAGGACCCCCCAGCCAGGTGACCACAGGGACCACCACCAAACACACACACACACACACACGTGTACACATGCACACATGCACACACACGTGTGCATGTGCACACACAAGTACAGACACACACACACACACACTCACACGTACACACACACACATACAAGGGGACCACCATAGGGCTGGCCCGACCCGGCCCGGTAGAGATGGGGACCGTGTGGGGGGGCTACGAGGGCGGGGGGGGGCATGACAGGAGAACCTTCTCTGAGCCCGGGGTGTGGGTGTGGGGCGGGGAGAGGGTCCCGCGGCCCACCCCCCGTGGGCCGCGGGACAGCTCTCTCTTTGTATCTGGGAAACTGCAGATCGGGACATTCCTTGACCCCCCCCCCCCCTCCCCCCTGCTCACCTAATCCCCCCTCCCGCCCCCATCTGAGGCACCCCCCTCCCCTCTCCCAGACGAGGTCATTTCCGTGTCTCAAATCCACTAGACAAGCTTCTCGTTTTAATATCACCTGGTATCGCCGGCTGTCACTCACTGCCTCCATTTTGTCTGTTTGCATTTAACAACAACAACACCAAGAGGAAAGGACATTGAAGAGACCATGGTCCCTCAGCACAATCTGGACATACCACCCTTTGGACACTTAATAAATAAATATAATTACGTCAACGTGTGTGTGTGTGTGTGTGTGTGTGTGTGTGTGTGTGTGTGTGTGTGTGTGTGTGTGTGTGTGTGTGTGTGTGTGTGTGTGTGTGTGTGTGTGTGTGTGTGTGTGTGTGTGTGTGTGTGTGTGTGTGTCATGACCCTGCCTCCAGTCTGCTGAGTTGGAGCTCAGTCATCTAAACATACAGCCGCTCCATGAGGCTGTAGTACGTCTACTCTAGGTGAGGAGTGAGGACAGACCGAATCAGACCGACAGGACAGACAGACAGAGAGAGACAGAGAGAGAGAGAGTCAGAGAGAGAGAGTCAGAGTCAGAGTCAGATTCAGAGTCAGAGTCAGTCAGAGACAGAGACAGAGACAGAGACAGAGACAGAGACAGAGACAGAGACAGAGACAGAGACAGACAGACAGACAGAGACAGAGAGAGGGAGACTCCAAAACAGCATCTGACTGGGCTACTCTCATCTTAAGTTGATATTGATCTGATCCTGACATCTCCAGCCCTAATATATTATATACATACACACACACACACACACAAACATACACACACATGGTGGATATGTATCTGCTCGTAGATACATAAATAACTCCAATATATCGAATGACAAAAAACAAGCAAGAGAAGAGACCGCCCAAGAGTCCAAAACACAGTACAAAACACAGGACACACACAGAACACAACACAGGATTGGTCGGTATGACACTCTGCGATGCTAACACGCTACGAGCAGAGGAACTGACCTGAGGAGAGGAGGCTCCAGAGAAGGAACGTCTGCTTGTATTCCGAGAGAGGCCCGACTACATCCTACTACTGACCCTCTGAGGAACGGGCAGCACTGAGAGCTCTAACTCCTGGACACAGCCCCAGGGTCCATAGTCCACATGGTGGGGGACGGAGAGAGAGTGAGAGTGACAGAGAGAGAGAGCGAGAGGCCTGCCTCTCTGTACTGTATAATACAGCTATCACCTCCCAGCCTGCTCACAGCCCACTGCCACAGTCCATCTGGAGAGAATCCTCACTCACTCTCCCTGCCTCCCTCTCTCTCTCCCTCTCTCTCTCCCGCTCTATCTGTCCGTCTCTCTCTCTCCTCTTTCTCCAGCTCTTCTGCTATCATTAATATGAAGTCTCCACCCTGTGGCCAACCCATACTCTGCATCCTACTTACACAAACACACACACAAACGCACACGAACACACACACATTTAAATTGCAAACATGGGCTCATATTCAGGCACAAAAACAAGTATATATATTTGATATATATTTTTAAGGCTGTATCCTAATGGACTACAATAGAGGAAGATTACGTCAATGACACGTCCTTTACACACATCAGGCAAACAGCTGGACCCTCAAGACCTCCAGGGCGTGGTCGGTATTGAGTCAGGCCAATCAGCCAGCAGGTGATGTTTGTTTGAGTCACGGCGCTGGTGATGTCACCAGGGGATGCTGCGTGCTGCGTTGTTATGACCCGCGTCTCGCTGGCCTCCCTCCGCTGACCCCTGCAGTATGACTGCTCCCGTTGTCGTGGCGACACAACAGAGCTCGCCACGGACGACTGCTGACTGCAGGCCGCGTGTTCGTGAGAACGTCCTGTGTTGTTTGCGTCAACAGGCGAGCGTGGGACCAGACGGTTCCAGTTTGGTTCTCGCCTTATTCGGAATCCTTTCTGATTCCTTGACTATTGTGCGATCTTGTAACTTATCGGTGCTGGATTCTTGTTCGGCTACTGTATGATTCTCGTCTGATTCCCGTAGGATTCTACTATGATTCTTGTCCTGTCTGATTCATGTCTGATTCCTGTCTGATTCCAGTATGATTCCTGTCTACATCCTGTCTACATCCTGTCTTCCTACTGTCTGATTCCAGTCTGATTCCAGTCGGATTCCAGTCGGATTCCAGTCGGATTCCAGTCGGATTCCAGTCGGATTCCAGTCGGATTCCAGTCGGATTCCAGTCTGATTCCTGGCATGCCGTCAGTCCCCAACATCATGCTGATCAGACCATGAGCCTCTAAACTCGGAGGTACCGCCTCCGTCGTGTCTGCGTGGAGAGACCGATGAGTCAGAACCGAGCACTCTCCCTCCGAACCGTCCCACTCAGAGCTCCCAGCAGCCTCCTCTCCACCTGCTCCTGCTGACTCAGAACCAGCTCTTAGATAACACCCTCGCCCGCCCGCCTCCTGCGGCTCTGACGGCAGCCTCGGTGAGAAGGATGAGATGAAGGTTCACACACCCAGTCCCCGTTCACATGAAGCACCTTCAACAAAGCCTAACAAACATAATCACTGCCTCGCTTATTATGCTTGAAAATCACGTCTACTTCCTCAAGTACACAACGCAGCCTTTGAGCAGGGGAAGCGTTCCGGCTGGTGGCTGAGCCAAAAAGTAAGAACTAGACCATGCGTCCAATCAAATCCAGCGTTTATCAAAACAAACCCCTATGTCCCGCCTCCACATCCTGTTTTAATTTCCGATAGGTTGCGTCGGGGAAGCGAACCCAGGGTGTTTCGCACGGTCTTTAAACTCTGCTGTTGATGCAGTCTGCTGTCTCTGGGCCCGGGAATCCCTGATATCAGAGATAATGTGAGGTTGGGAGGGCACTTATCGGCAGACCGTCTGAGTGTTGAACACACACACTCGGCTCTGCAGCACAAACTTCCTGACATCCTGCATCGGGACACATGCACACGTACTCACTTAGTCGCACACAGCACACACATACACATACAAACACAGACATACACAAACACACTTAGACGCAGACACAACGCATACAACTAGACAGACACACACACACACACACACTTAGACACACACACTATAGACGCACATAAACAGACAGATACACATAGACCCACACACATCACATCACACATAAATCGGCACACACACACACACACACATAAACACCCAGACCCCCCCCCACACACACACACACACACACACACACACACACACACTGTAGCACTTTAAAAACTATTCCACATAAGAAGTCTGAGCATCAGATCAGGTTTACAGTATAATATGATTACATTAAGGCCTTTACATGTTCCAAGAGCAATAGTGAAGCTCGTTTGTGTCTAAATGCCCATGAGTAGCATGTCCATTCATAGTGCATTCCTTTATGTTTTCTCCTGATGCTGCTAACTTTGATGCTTATCAGGCCACTATCAACATCCTGTGCTGCTATAGAAACCCCTGTGGGTACCCCATGTAGCTCGACAGACACATGCGCACGCACACACACACACACACACACAGAGAGGGAAACAACACAAGGCCCCCAAACAATACAGCTCTCTCTCTCTCTCTCTCTCTCTCTCTCTCTCTCTCTCTCTCTCTCTCTCTCTCTCTCTCTCTCTCTCTCTCTCTCTCTCTCTCTCTCTCTCTCTCTCTCTCTCTCTCTCTCTCTCTCTCTCTCTCTCTCTCTCTCTCTCTCTCTCTCTCTCGTCTGTCTTCCTGTGGTATTTAAAACCACAGGGCCTAGCTACACGATGTAACTTCCTGGAGGCGGGGCTTCCTCCTCCCCAGCATCCTGTTTAACCCCCTCAGAGTGCATCGGGTCAATGCCGTCGTCACCCATGTCTGCCATAAAGCCGATGTATAAATATAAAGCATAACTGAATCTGATGAATTATTCCCGAGAAGGAATGCAGACGAAACTAAATGAATGTAGAAAAGCTGTAGGAAAGCTTTGTAAGGTCAGGGGATCAGCAGGGATATTACGAGGGTTTTTTGGAGCACAGATCCAATTTGAAATTCCTGGGCCCTCAGGAACTCGACTTCATCCACGGGTTTTGACAGCGTAAAAAACATGACTGCAGGCGTGTTAGGACCTGTTGAGGGGCGGACAGAATGTACTCTGGAACAGAAGAGCTTCAGACGCAGTAAGATCCTGCAGAAATGTCAACCCCAGCACCGCCCTCAGGCACCATGGAATCCTATCATCCAGGTCTGAAGATCATTAACTCATAGGTGGATAATCAGTTACTAACCGATCCGGTGGTGACGTGAACTGGGGTGCATGCCATGTGCCCGAGAGACAGAGAGAGAGACAGAGACAGAGAAGACAGAGAGACACACAGAGACAGAGACAGAGAGACAGAGACAGAGACAGAGAGAGAGAGAGAGAGAGAGAGAGAGAGAGAGATGTGTGTTGACAGCATCAAGTGTTGACAGCATCATCAACAATCTGTTGCCTGCTAAAGCCTGCCTCATTCTGTTATTGAACAGGCAAACAGTTTTTTTTTCCAAAAGTGTGTTAAATTTCAGTTTCTGCATACCGATACACTGATCTGCTGAGTTTCTAATGGTTGTTCACATAAACTTTGCAGTGATTTATCACCAAGGACAAGTCCTCTTACCATCAAACTTTAATTGCCCCCTGGGGATAAATTAAGTTTTCTTGAATCTTGAATCTCTTAATCACCCACATGCTACACCTCTATTGTGGTGAATGTCTTATCAAACACATTATGCTGAAAGACACAGTTATCAACGAGTCAGGGGGACCGACCACTATCAGCTTAATCAAGGAAATAAGTCAATTTAAGAAAAGAATTGACGAAAACGAAAAACGAAAGTGCTCAGAGATCTTCTTCAAATGAGGGTCAAGACAGCACACCAACACACAGAAAACTGAGCTCTGTCTGTGTGTCTCCGTATCTCTGTGCCTGTGTGTGCAGGTGTGTCTGTGTGTGTCTCTGTGTCTCTGTGTCTGTGTGTCTGTGTGTCTGTGTGGTCGTGTGTCTGTGTCTGTTTCTGGTTTCTGATCGTAGATACACCGTGAGAAACTCTTATGCCGGTCATGGCACCGCAACCTAATTCCAGCCCGCGGAGTGACCGTAGGTGAAATGCATGACATTTCCAAGGGATCAATACATAAAATATGATTACAGAGAGGGGGGCTGGAGGTGATCGAGTCACCAGGCCTCTGTGCCAGCCTCTGATTCCATTACATCTCTCTCGGTCCTGCTCGTTAGAGACCCTCGTTAGAGTGCTGGGTACGACTGGACGAGCAGCCGCCATTTGAACTTCTCTCAACTGTAAAGGAGTGCGTGTGTGTGTGTGTGTGTGTTTGGTTCTGCACAAGTTTGTGTGTGCATATAAGAGAGTGAGTGATTGAGTTTTAAAGTTCTCCCCCTGAACTAAAAACAAAGGGGTTGCACGTACCAGGATGAGTTGGTCAGAGCTTCACACTTGGTCAGAGCTTCACACACACTGTGACGCAGAGTGTGATTTGGTGGTGGTGATTAAAAAAGGAAGTTTACCACTCCTGCATCTATCTATCCAGATACAGACGACTGTATTCATAGAGAATACCCCCATGGCGTCTGTCCCCCAATACTATCAAAACTATCCATCAATACTGCTACTATACCACTGATACACTACTATCAATACCAAAGTAACATCTGAAGCAGATATTGTGAAGATGTAAGGCTTGTTTGTAATTCTCTAGTTGGACTGGCCGATTAGTAGGCCTAGTAGTCTCACACCTGTTGCCTTCCAATGGCCCGCTTTTAGTTTGGGATCTAATCAATAATACAAGCTATGCTTTAACATTCACCTGTTAAATAAGTACAGTCTGATACACGACTATGCCAAACACGCATTATTACACCAAGCATGGTACTCAGATGTTGTTGTAATTTAGATATGTGAGGAACTGGTTATCAACTTATTGCTAAGGTTTAGATTGTGTAACACGTCGATATTTAGGGGACAAGTTATTACCGTAATAGTTACAATAGGTTGTTGTTATAAGCTTAGACTGTGCAACACATGGATATCTATACTAGTCTGCTACCGTACATTGTGTAACAGTTTGATATGACTAGTTATTAACGTAATGTTACATATGGTGTTGTTATACTTTTAGACTGTAACACGTTGGTATAACTAGTTACTACCATAAATCCCAGTATAGACTGTGTAACACGTTGGTATAACTAGTTACCACCGTAAATGCCTGACTGTTTAACACGTTGATATAACTAGTTATTATTACCGTAAATGCCAGTATAGACTGTGTAACACGTTGGTATCGCTGGTCATTACGGTAATGCTAAGCGCAGGACGTTCCGGTTGTACTCGCCGGACTTAAACACTGGACAAACCCAACAGAAGCATTTCGTTACGTCTCGAAAAACCGATTAAAACAATTTGTGTTCATTTTAAAAGTTATTTTACGAGTTATAAACCGTGTAACCCTTGAGCCAGGGCAGCGCAACGATATTCTCAAAACACTGAGTCCGTCCAACTTACCCACTCCGTCTTCAGACTTTAACACCATTCTGTCTTATTATGATCCACAATAACCAGTTCAGCCTTCAGATACTGGTTTTCGTTCTGGTTCTGGTTCAAACGGGCTTCGGAAAGCAGCGAATATCGATTCAGATTCCGTTCAGTTCAACTTCAGCTTCAGTGTGTGTGACGCGGTGAGTTAGTCAGACAAGGAAGGGAGGGACGTTATCACTCCCCGCTCAAGGGAGTGGTCTCTCTCTCTCTCTCTCTCTCTCTCTCTCTCTCTCTCTCTCTCTCTCTCTCTCTCTCTCTCTCTCTCTCTCTCTCTCTCTCTCTCTCTCTCTCTCTCTCTCTCTCTCTCTCTCTCTCTCTCTCTCTCTCTCTCTCTCTCTCTCTGTGGGGGCAGGGAGAGTGAGTGACAGACACAGGGAAACGACCTCAGTGGGCACAATACTGCTGACTGGTGCATATCATGGTTGCTATCTGCTCATACAACACAATAAGCCAACCTATTGTGTTGTGAACTTGTAACTTCCACAGCCTCACACAGACATCGTCCGGTGATACTCAAAAGCTGCACATCTTTGGACAGGTTAACCAACCAGACGTTAAACCTTCCCTGCTCCCTGCTGTGTGTGACTAATCCAGCTGCTTGCATAACCTGTACAGCTGTGTGACGGTGATAACTAGGGGCCTGTTGCTACTTGTTGATCGATAACTCAGGCATGGAAGAGGAGTGCTGAGATACTGAGCAGGAAGAGGCTTCACGCTCCTCTCTCTCTCTCCATCTGTTGTTCACTTCTCTGCTTATCAACTCTGTTCCGTCTCATTTCCTCAATCACTGCATCTCTCTCTCTCTCCCCATCTCTCTCTCTCCCTCTCACATTTCCTCATGTTTTTCAAACATAAAGTAGGCGGCTTCTTATTGGCTGTAGAATAACCACTTTAGTTGTTCCCCAAACACAAACCCGTTGGGTCATCAGTCATCAGTCAGGGGGTCATTCCCTGGTCCCCACTTCCGACCGGTCTCTGTGCTGGAGGAGCTCCTCTCCTCGCCCTATTGTCCGCTCCGTAACAGTACGGCCCTGAGCACAATGTCCTCTCTGTCCCTCTTCCTGAATAAGGCTTCGTTTCAGAGCTCCGCTCCTCTGAGAGTCTGCTGCTGCTCATGTGTAGTGAAATGCCAGGCCATGGCTGATATTTCATTCAGGAGCATGATGGATGAATATCAAACCATGGAAGAGGCGGTTCTGTTGTCGTCTGTTGTCTGTTATACGTCAGCAGAGTTACGGGGGACGCACGCGTGACCTCCTGGGGTCGTCAACGGGCAGCTCATGGGAATGCTGTATACGCCCGTACGACGTTTAGAAAGACTTTCTGTTCAACAATATACATTTACATTTTAATTTACATTTAGCTGACGCTTTTATCCAAAGCGTCTAACAACCGTTCATACACACATCGACGGCGGTGTCAACCACGCAGGGCGACAGCCAGCTGGTCAGGAGCAGTCAGGGTGAGGCGTCTCGCTCAGGGACACCTCGACACTCGACACTACGAGGAGCCGGGGATCAAACTAGCGACCTTCTGGTTACAAGTCAACCTTCTCTATCTCCTGAGCTAGGGCTGGGGCCTAATGTTGATTCCCTCGATTCAGTGAACTGAAACGTCAATTAAAAAAATGTGTTCGTTTTTTTTAAGGGTTTATTAACATGACATTCTACAATATATCCTTCGGGTGGAAAAGCCGTTTTAATACACTAATGCAGCGTTCAGTAGAGGTTAAAGCTTAAATATCCAAACTAGTTGGTCAGTGTAGACCTGATAACTACACATGGTAATTATCGTTACTTATTCTGTTGTCTTTTTATTATTCGTCCTGATATCGGTGGTCAACTGACTGCTGTCCCCAACCCTAACCCCGAGAAAGTAGAACGAGGAATGTGTGTGTTTAGGCCCATCAGGACAACAGTGTAACAATGACACAATTCATCCTGCCACGTTGTTGTCCTCCGGTCGGACCGGCCCGAGGAGCGAGCGGTGGCAGGAGCCATGTCCCCTGACCAGTGTGTGAGCTCCACAACCCTCCCATTCAGACCACTGCCGCGGGGGCCAACGAATCACATTAGTGTGCAAATATCAACGCTGCACCTCGAGGGATGATTTGCTCATAAATACGCAATAGAGCTGTGTGTGTGTGTGTGTGTGTGTGTGTGTGTGTGTGTGTGTGTGTGTGTGTGTGTGTGTGTGTGTGTGTGTGTGTGTGTGAAGGAATGGGAGAGTGTGTGTAGGAGTGTGAGAGTGTGTGTGTGTGTGTGAGAAGGAGGGAGTAAAGGAGTGAGTGAAGGAGTGAGTGAAGGGGTGTGTGTGTGTGTGTGCGTGTGCGTGCGTGTGCGTGTGCGTGTGTGTGAAACAGTGTCTATACCTCCAGTAAACACACTCACTGCTGTCGATCATCCATGTTTGTTAGAGGCAGAATCTCAGGTTTGAAGAGAGACCTCTACTGGTCATTTCCTTCATTTACAGTTTGAGGACCAACCCAATGTGTTAAAGTTAATACTAAGAAGAACATGTACAGCTGCACTTAAGGGTCAAATGGTATCTGGTCTGCATTTCTAGAGGCCTTTTCCAACCACCACTGCTCTGATGTACGGCGACTTGTTGGTCGGAACAAGCTGTAATTTCACGACCCGACAGCTCAATTACTAACCTGCGTCACAACTATTAAAATAATACGTATAATATCACGACGGCTGGTGACTCTGGGGGTGTGTGTGTGTGTGTGTGTGTGTGTGTGTGTGTGTGTGTGTGTGTGTGTGTGTGTGTGTGTGTGTGTGTGTGTGTGTGTGGAAAAAAAGAGGGGAATATTAGGCAACTAATTGTAAGTAGCCAGGGGGGGGGGGATACTGAAAAGCCCCCCTGTCTCCCTGTCAAACACATAGAATATTTATCATCTGATTACTAGAAATTAAAGCCATAATGCCACAGGGCAACTTTTTTAGCCTCACACACACACGCACCTAATCTTCCATCCATCCATCAAACCAATCACGAGGCCTCTTTTCATTATGGGCTGTCTCTGTGACACCTCTGTGCTGAGTTGTGGTCAGAGATTACAGCAGGCCAGCGTGTCTTGCTGGAACGGTTCCCGGGACATCTCACCGGACATGCCGCTAATCTGCGGCTGGCTGGCGTGAGAGAGTAGACCCACACCCAGCTCTGTACAGTCCTAAGGCTGCTCTACTGTACGCAGGGAGAGACTGAGGGCTGTGTTGTTGTTTTGAAGACAACAAGACAGAATATCAGACCTATGGCTCCTCGGTTGGATTTCCATATTGAGCCGTGTAACCGATAAACTCTGCTCTCCGTCTCTCTTCCATCATGGGTAAAGATAAACTCACTCGGTAGCATTTGAATGTCATATCCAACAGACGGAGGGAAAAATTAGAACCTGAACTCAGTTTCCTGTGTCTTCCTGCAGAGCTGGAGTTCACCAGGAATTCTATTCCTGTACACCAGAAGCGGTCCCGCCTTAGGGATTGGACAAACAATAGCTGGGCGTCTGGTTGCTTTCTCCTGTGCAGAACACGTCACAAGCAAACCATTACACACACAGAATCGTTACCCTGTGAGTATAACCTTTAGCATGTGACATTAAACCTTTAACCTCTCAACAAAGTGATTCAGGTCAAGTCTTCCACAACAACAACAACAACAACAACAACAACATCCTCTCCCGTAGCCTTTCCTCTTCAACAACATCCTCTCCCGTAGCCTTCCCTCTTCAACAACTTGCACAAACGCTCACACTGCAGATGTCTACACCGTTCAGCCTTTGGGGCAAAAGTCCAACACATTGCATTGTCCTGTTCTCAGGAGCTGGGTTATAATCTCCCCATCAGAGAGACATAAGGGAGGGAAGGGAGGGGAGGGAGGGGAGGGGAGGGGAGGGAGGGAAGGCAGGGGGAGGGAGGGAGTACTCCACACACACACCACTGACGAGCCATGCGGTCGTGCTGCTCTCCATCTGAGATAACTCATTGTAATCAGGCGGGTTTTAAGTGGTGCGCGTTGGACGGGATCATGGTGTGACAGCGTGAGACCATCGAGGCGGCGTCGACAGTGAGGCCTTCCCACTCCGGTGATGCAACACTCGTTGTAGGAGTGAACCCAGGGAGGATGGGTCTGAGGTTGTTGTCTGGGGCCAGCTGTGCAGCCATTGTTAGGCTATGAATCAGAGGATTCACAGCAGGAGTATGAGACGTTGATGGAACACATTAGCTCACAACATCACAATTCACCTGCCGCTGTAGACTGGGTAGCCCCGCCCATTCTGCCGGCGGTTTGAGTCCGCCCTGCAGAAGGGTCTGGAGAAGAGCAATACATTTCTTTCTGCTTCCGATACGTTTTTGCGGGAGCCAATCAACAAGCTGGCTTTTACCCCTGCCCTGCTATTGGCTGGTTTAACACAATGACGACTGGGAAGTGACGGCGAGCAGCCAATCGCATACAGAGTCAGTTGAACTAGGCCCGTTGATCACGCCTCTTGAGCTGAAGAAAATGACAGCAGCTTCCCCAGACCAACGTGCAATCTACGATTGAGCTATGTCTGCCAATAGCCAGGCTACTGCCGTTTCAGACCTCGCTAAGCCTTCGCAATACGTCCTAGTCGAGAACCTCTTCCCTCAATAAAGGAAAAGGACTAGAATGCCTCTGGACGCCATCGGACACACTGGCGGCGGCCATCTTGGTTATTTTATAAAACCTCAGCGTATCAAAGGGGCCTCACGTGAGGGTCTGAATCCAGAATGCCTCTGACGGCGTCGACCAAGCTGACGACCGGTTCCCGTATTTCACCCTGAAGCCTCAGATTCCGCTGCCGTCATCCCTGCTGCGGGTCAGACTGATCCCCCCCCCCCCTGTCACTCCATGCCCCAGTGCTGAGTCGGGGTTTAACGGTTCCTCAACGACGCACGCGAACGCTGTTACATAACATGTCCAGTGTCAGCTCACACCCTCAGGCCCCCACGCACACTGGTCTGATGGGTGAACACACACACACACAAACACACGCACACGCTGGTCTGATCGGTGAACACACACACACACACGGTGGTCTGATGAGCGAACAGACACACACACACACACACACACACACACACACACACACACACACACACACACACACACACACACACACACACACACACACACACACACACACACACACACGCTGGTCTGATGGGTGAACACACACACCCACACACACGCTGGTCTGATGAGCGAACACACACACACACACACACACACACACACACGCTGGTCTTATGGGCGAACACACACACGCTGGTCTGATTGGTGAACACATACACACACACACACACACGCTGGTCTGATGAGCAAACACACACACCCACACACGCTGGTCTGATGAGCGAACACACACACACACACACACACACACACACACACACACACACACACACACACACACACACACACACACACACACACACACACACACACACACACACACACAAGGAACAACCACAAGTTACCCAAGGCCTCCAAAGTAAACCGTCATGGGTTTGCAACACTTAGCTAGCTACACAACCACGATGAATCGCACAAACACAGCTACACAACCATGATGAATCGCACAAACGCAGCTACACAACCATAATGAGATCACACAAACACCGCTACACAACCATGATGATGTGTCTTGGTGTTGCTGAAACAGATACTGGGTTTTACGGAAGCACAGAGGGAGGTCAACACAACAAGTTCCTAAAAGCTTGATGGAAGTCCCAGTCGGCACCACTCGTTTTCTTAGGAAATACGATGGGATAATGCTGTGTGTGTGTGTGTGTGTGTGTGTGTGTGTGTGTGTGTGTGTGTGTGTGTGTGTGTGTGTGTGTGTGTACGACAAAGAAGGAAGAAGTTTTAGTTTGACTTTATATTTCCTATCGTTGGCAGCTGAGAAGATTGTCAAGATCGAAATGTGACTAGGATTTCAACACACACACACACACACACACACACACACACACACACACACACACACAAAGAGACAGACAGAGAGAAGTCTTTTTCACGCGTGGTTCTCCAGTAGAATGACTTCTGGTCATATCTTCTCAGTGGAGAAAGAGGTACTTGCGCTGAGCTGAGAGAGATGAGCCTGTCAGCTAACAGAAGGCCCTTCTAGTTGTGTGCTTTCGGTTTGGTCTGTCTGAAGGCGCCACCACTTGCCAACACTCACTAAAGGTCACACTCACACCATGCAAACAACGTTATTATCTAATCAGATGAATATAATGTACAAAGTACAACTATACACACACTATATAACACATATCCCACACACACACACACACACACACACACACACACACACACACACACACACACACACACACACACACACACACACACACACACACACACACACTGTATAACACATATAAACACACACACACAGACACACTGTATAACACATTTCTAACCATAACCACACTGTAGAAGATACATTTAACCACACGCACACACACACACACACACACACACACACTGTATAACACATAACTTACAACAAATATCTAACCACAAGCACACTGCAGAAGACACATTTTACCACACGCACACACACACACAGTATAACATCTATCTAACCGTCCACCCACTGGAGAAGACCTATATTACGGGTGCGCTGTGTAATAACAGGGCCTACCTTTGACCTCCTGGATCTCCTCCACCGCTGGACACAAGAACGTCTGGAAGCTAGACACGCACAGGTCTTTCACAGACCCCATGGTGGAGGGGTGATGGTGGAGGGGTGATGGAGGCTGCAGGTTGTGTGTCTGCGTGTCCTTCGCCCAGGCGATAATCCAGCCGCGGTAAACAAACGGTTCCCGTCTATGGAGGAGGTTGCCCCTAGCAACGGCCGGCGGTACGGCCTCCACACAGCTGGTCGGGCACGGGGTGAGGAAGGACTCCTCAGGCAGACTCACAGCCTGGTGATAGACTCCGGCACTGCCTCTGAGCCTGAGAACTACGTCTCTCTCTCTCTCTCTCTCTCTCTAATGTGAAGTCATTCAACTTTTCAGCTCACTTCTGCTTTCTCCGCCTTCTTTAACTTCTCTGCTGCTCTCGGTTTCACTCATCGCCTCTTCCTCTGCCGTTTTCTCCATCTTGAACTCACTCTCTCAGTATCTCTCCCTCTGCACAGGCCGATAGTCATAGATCTCACATGTCACAAACTGAAGTCCTGCCAGGCAACACTGATAGAGGCCACATGAGGTCAAACCCTCTCTGTCCCACTCAGCAGAAACGTCCAGCATTTACACACAAAGCTAAACTCACAACAGCGTACATGTGTGTGTGTGTGTGTGTTATCACGCACGCGTGGGCGTGATAACACATTGCGTATTGGAGTTCCCCAGATATGCTGTGTTTTCGGTAACTTATTCGGTGTGAAGATAACTTGAGATCATTGTTGCTTAGCAACAGGTGAATCAAACCCCAACGCCTGGCCAGGCGAGCCGCTGTGGGCCTCGATCGCCTCGCAGCCAACGGCCTCCGCTCTCACTTCCCGAGAACGAAGACTGAGTCTGGAGAGCAGACTGATCCAGGGTCAGCAGCCTCTACACTGCGGTGGACTGATTCTGCAGCGTTCAGACTCCCCCCCCCCCCCAACAGCTCAGAGGGACAGGTGTGTCCCGGCCGCCCCCACCTGTCAGGGACCGGGGAAACCACTCCCCCCCCCGACCCACGGCGTCCTCCAGGAGACGTTTAAAAACTCAAAAACAAACCATGACAGAGACAGCTCTCGGGGTGGGTGGGGGGAGGTCTGTATGCTCCTACCCCAACCCCCCCTCACTGGGTGGGCGGTGGCAGCAGGAAGAGCAGAGTCAGCCGGGGTGGGGGGGGGGCTGCAGCTGCCTGTCAACATGGGGGAGGACAGCAGCCCAGCCCCCCCGATCAGAGAGAGAGAGAGAGAGAGAGAGAGAGAGAGAGAGAGAGAGAGAGAGAGAGAGAGAGAGAGAGAGAGAGAGAGAGAGAGAGAGAGAGAGAGAGAGAGAGAGGAGGTACCGCTCTGGCACTCAGTGTGTATCTCCAACAACATTGTGAACACCAACGACATTGACTGATTTTTCGGGGGGGAAATCACACATTCCCTCTCAAAGCAAAACCTAGTGTCCCAGCGTGTCCAAAAAATCTCCCAGTTGCCTGTGGTCATAATCCCAGTTGCCTCTGGTCACCGCAGGAGTCAACAGCTGCTGCTGTTGAGCCTGCGCGTGAACAGGTGCCTCGTGAGGACGCAGCGGGGGCCACGTTTCCCTCGCGCTAGCTACCATGAGCAGAAACACCCGGATGTAGGAGGGAACTGGCGTCACCTAGTGGACATAGTCGGCGAACACTGTGTTTCAATGTTAATGCCGTGTTTGTGATCAACAAAAGGCCATCAAGCGCTGAAAGTATACCAACACAATCTGAGAGTATATTTCAAGCATTCAACAAGTTCGGATTTGTTTATAGTGAATAAATTACTGGGTACTTCTTGGGTCGATCCCTAAACAGACCTCACAACCCATTGAACCCTGATGGCCGTCAATGACGGCCAACATTTCATGAATAAGTTAGTGACTAAATAAATGAAATTGTCAAACAAATTGTCAAGCAAATTGTCCTTCCTTGCATACTTTACGATACTATACTGTACTCTACTATGGAGTTTTTCCTATGCCAAGCATTCAGAGCTGTGCCAAAAAAAATATGATATCGTGACAAAGGCTGACAGTTCCAAAAAAACACGAGAACAGATGGCAGGAGAACCGTACAGCACACACCCACATCCACCCACCCACCCACCCACCCACACACACACAAACATAGAATCACACATGTTTGTACCCACCATCCCAACTACACCCCGACCCCCCCCCCCCCTGCGGGCAGTGAAGAAAGCCCCCAGGCCCAGCGGTCTGTGCCGGTGGTCCGCCCACACAGAGCGGATTCCAACAAGTGGTCGTCGGTGGATCAAAGCGTGATGCAGCATGAGTCCCACTTTAGACCCAGTTTGCATTGTTAAACAACATACAATTACTGCGGGGAGGGGGGGGACCGCAGCGCTGCTGGGATGTGAGAGTTCACACGATTTATTCATTTTAAGGGGAAATCGCATCACAGCCCGACAACCAGACCACACTACCTTGTTGGGCGGCATGTTGGCTGGTAACCGGAAGGCTGCTAGTTCGATCCCCGGCTCATCCTAGCGGAGTGTGGAGATGTCTCTGAGCAAGAGGCCTCACCCTGACCGCTCCTGAAGGGCTGGCTGTGGCCCTGCATGGCTGAGTCCGCCGTCAGTGTGTGAATATGTGCATGAATGGGTGAAGGTGAGGCAATATTGTACAGTGCTTTGAGCGGCCCCTGGTTGGAAAAGCGCACATATGCATGCAGTCCATTTACCCTTTTTTTTTTGCTTTACATGAAAGGTTCAGCATTGTGTGAGAATCTTTTCATTAAAGTCCTCAGAACTTCACCTATTATAATTAATGATCATATTTTAGTGCACTATACCATAACTCACTACACTGAATAACTAAAATTCATCAGTTAACTTTGTATTCCTTTATGGTCATGCATATACACAATGTGTATCTTCGTATGTGTGTCAACTTCCCATCTCGCATTAAGCGTCACTCCACTCTGAACGATGAAGCCATGTAACGGCCGGGTCATCAGACCTGACCCAATGAGCTCACAGCTCCTAGCAGAACATAGGCCTATCTGGAGATGCGTTCGTCTTAACGCCGAAAACTAACGCAGTCAATAATTAAAAGCTTCCATCATGTTTTATTTATTCGGAGCTGTAAGTGAATCATTATCAGCATCCTCATGAACCGTGGCTGCGGTTCCTAGGCTGCCAAAGTCAACGGTGTGATGACTTGAAGGAAGCGTGAAGGTTTCCTTTAGTAAAGAGACAACGTATCACCTCCAAATAGGAGCGACATTAACACCGGACTCCGATAGGTAAAAAAACAAAATCATGAGCCATCAGACTTCATGAAGAATGCCACCCACCCGAACACACACACGTCACACACACACCCACACAAGTAATTCTCCGACATTGCTCGAGTGAATACAAGAACATCGCGTGTGTCGCGGTGTCATCTGAACGCGTCAATAGTATAGCCCTACTGCGGTTCTGCATCCCGTCCATCCCGCTGCCGAGGCTGCTGGCGGGAGGCGCTGAGGCTGCTGCAGGCTCCGCCGTCGCCACGCCAACCCCCGCCAGGGCTGCTCCCGATCGAGCTGTCCGCAGTCCGTCCCGATGCCCCCCTCGGTGTCCCTCGCGCCGGCCTGTCGCAGCGGGAGACTTCTCGGCTGTGACTATGATGGCGGTCGACGGCCCGCCGGTGAAAAGGATGACAGCCCCTCCTGATCAGCTGATATGATTCCAAGGAGATTCGACAACATGCTGGCCCCTCCTTTACAGATGTGATGTCACGCACTGTATACCCCCCCCCCCCCCACCTTATTGAAACCGGTCCCTTATTACGAATAAATAGACGATTCGTTTTCCCCTTGTTGGGTGTTGATTGCATCATTGTACAGAAAAGGATAAGGGTCTCACGTGAACTTTTTTTTAGATCTTAGTTCAAAGTGAAAATTCTGAGTTCAAAGTCAGAATTCTGACTTAAAACTTGAAAGGTCCCATGACATGCCTACAGGTGTGAGGGTGATTAGCCTAACAAGCCTAACAAGCCGTTTAGACATCACAAGAGGGCGTGTCCACCTAGATTTGTGACGGATACTTGAGCCACGTTTGCTACAGTCCACCGGGTATGTTGGTAGGCTGATCTATCCAGCACATAGGCGGACACGGCCACTTGTGTTGTCACTAAAGCCAGATTTTCAGAACAACTTGTAAGGCTAATCACTCACACCTGGTGGCATGTCATGAGACCTTTAAATTAAAAACTAAAAAAATATATACATCACATATGGCCCTGATCCGCTTCCTCTTATTTTTATTTGACCGCTACTATTCAATAAACTATTGAACTGCACGTAATCCACCTTTGAGCCAATGGGTTGCTTGGCCGCCATCCCATCACAGAGATAAAGCTGTGAAGAAAGTCGTGAACCGCGAGTCTCACAAACCAGTCCTCCCCAGAGAACCGCGTCCTAACGCGGACGCGTTTCTCTGGGGAGGACGGTGCGTTGGGACGCGTCCCGGGCGGACCCATTTTAATAATATTCGGACAAGGGACAGCTCGGTCTGGCGAAGGTCTTGCGTGGAAACGTACCTCCGGAACACGAGAGCACGATTCCGGGTTTGAGATCTCGACGTTGAACACGACCGGATTTGAGACGCAGATGACAACACACTGAAGTTCAGATCGATTTTTTTTATCACTGAATCAACATTAAATGTTACATAACTTCTATAGCGAAATCAAGGCATAGCAAAATGTTTGTACAACAACATGGAGGAGGTGGGGGGGGCAGTGAGCACATAGTGAACTGAAATATCTTCCATGTTGGCCAATCATTGTTGCTGAGCCACGAGGTCAGAGGTCGGGCGGTATCGTGAGGTCAGGGTTTCTACATGGGATATACAGGGTATAAAATCTCTTTAAAAATGGTAGGACTATACAGAGGGGGGGGTGGAATGACCAGGCATTGGGGACAGCGGGGGGGGGTATGGGCGACCTTATCGGAGCTCGGAACCATTCCCGAGGGACAGCTTGAGTCACGCAGATTTTAAACTAAAGGATGTTCAGGTGTTTGCATAGAGGAGGAAACGGTTCGGACAAGGCAGCGCATGAAAGCCACACCCAGACGCAGTTCTTCAGGGTTCAACCGTTTATGTGTTCAGGATGGCAGAGGTGTTTCGTGCCAAAGACCGGATATCAAGATGTACAGAAGATGAAGAGCGCTGGGCCGAACTAGTGAGTCAAACGTTCTGCGATACTATTCACGCTTTAAAACATTAGGACCCCTGCCAACACACAACGCATTCAAGGTCAACACACAGAGCATTCAGGGTGAACACACAACGACGCATTCAAGGTCAACACACCACGACCCAGTCAAGGTCAACACACGACGCATTCATGAAAAACACACAACGCATTCAGGGTTAACACACGACGCATTCAGGGTCAACACACAACGCATTCAAGGTCAACCGTCCAGGCTCAGAGGTCGTTCGCCATAAGCAGAGTGAGGGAGGATGCATGTTGCAACTATTGAGTCACATTTGATTTGAAAGGAATTTCCCGTCATTGGTGGTTCGTTTTGACAGCGCTCGTGCCATTGGTGGGTCGTTTGAGAGCCTCTGTCCGATTGGGTGACTTTTTCTGTCTTGAAATCAAGTTGTTCCTAAAAAGGCATTTACCATGAAACTTAAAAAATAAGCAAAATCAAACGATAACTTTCTGAGGGAAAACAAAAGAAATCTAATGGCAGTAAATAAGAAATATATTATCTTGGTGGCAAAAAAACAATTTGCTTCTTTTTTTTTTAGCAGTTTAAAGTATCTGTTCGATGTGAAATTCCAACTCGCAACAATGCGCAAGTCGAATATGGTTTCATAAAACAAAATAAAAGTGGCAGACTCTGAAGTACAATTCATACCGCCATAAAATCAAAATGAACCTAAACTAAGGTGCTCTGGGATTGGATGGGGGGCCGGCGAGTTTGACAGACGGTCGTTTGTACAAATGGCCGTCCCTCTATAGTTGCTCACCTTCCACCCAAAGCGATCCCAGGAGCTTCCAGGCATGCTATGTACATTTGTTCATTCTCATCTATTACATGTTGTGCGGCTGCAAATCTATTACAAGTTTTACGGTGAAGGGGCGCCACTAAAAAGGCCAGGTCTCTGTGTTCGATGCCGGGTGAGATGCAGGGGCTTTGACTGTCGTACAAAAGGGGGTAGAAAGGAGGGTGAGGGGGGGGTAAGAGTGGTCCCTGGTCTGTAGCCCG
The DNA here is from genome assembly GCF_026213295.1 of Gadus chalcogrammus. NCBI lineage: Eukaryota > Metazoa > Chordata > Actinopteri > Gadiformes > Gadidae > Gadus > Gadus chalcogrammus. The sequence goes on along the minus strand of NC_079413.1, from coordinate 1,073,487 downwards.
AGACACTCTTGGTACAGGATAGTCTGGGTTGGCTTTTGTCATTCTCAATTTTGGGGGTCGATTCACCGACCGGAGTCCGGCACAGAGGGGCTGCTCCTGACTCAGGTCCAGGTCTAGGTCTAGGACCAGGTCCAGGTCTAGGTCTAGGACCAGGTCTAGGACCAGGTGTAGGACCAGGTCCAGGACCAGGTCCAGGTCCAGGCCAAGGTCCAGGCCAAGGCCCAGGACTAAACCCGGTGCAGGACCAGGTCACAGCCCAGGTTTAGGCCCAGGTTCAGGTCCTGTTCTAGGTCCCGGTCCTGTTCTAGGTCCCGGTCCAGGTCAGGGCCCAGTACTAGGAACAGGTCCAGCACTAGGTCCTGGTCTAGCACTAGGTCCAGGTCCTGGGGGGTGGGGGCCCTCAGCGACGGACCCCGAAGGCCATCTTGCCCCCCGGGGTCACGGACCACTTGTTTTTCCGGTCCTGGATCTTCTGGAAGATGCTCCCGCTTCTCCACTTCACCTTCTTATACAGTTTGGTTTTCTTCACCTGGGGGGGAGGAGGAGGAGGAGGAGGAGGAGGAGGAGGAGGAGGAGGAGGAGGAGGAGGAGGAGAAAGAGGAGGAGGAGGCAGAAGGTCAGAGCGCGTCTAATGCAGCCTCTGTAATGAAGGTCAAACTCGCTGCTCCGTTGGTCAAGCGCTCTCGTCCGGTCGCTCACCTTCCCGGTGTCGAAGTCTTCGTCCCACTCATCGATCACTTTGTCGTTGATGGCGTCGCGGGTGTCCTGGATGGCGTCTCTGCTGATGGAGGACAGCTCTCCGTCCCAGCTGAGGACTAAGAGGGGGAAACGGGACACTCAACACCAGGTTCACCGGCTCGATACCGGCTCATACACCTTGAACCTTCCCTTACGTACAACACAAGAGGGAGTGTCCACCTAGATGTACGACGGATAGATCAATCCAACAGCATAGCCAGTGTACTGTGGCTAGTGTTGCTGATCTATCATACATCTAGGTGGACACGCCCCCTTTGATGTCACTAAAACGAAGGAAAAGGCAGATTTGCAAACGGCTTGTGATGGCTAATCACACTCACACCTGGTGGTATATCAACTCCCCTTTGACCTCCATGGGGTGAGCCAATAACCATTAGCCTGAGTGGAGCTGCTGTAAACAACCCATAATGAGCTGCAGTCATAAGCCATCCCATAATGAGCCGCAGTCATAAGCCATCCCATAATGAGCTGCAGCCATCCCATAATGAGCTGTAGCCGTAGGCATCCCATAATGAGCTGCAGCCATAAGCCATCCCATAATGAGCTGCAGCCATCCCATAATGAGCTGAAGCCATCCCATAATGAGCTGTAGCCGCAGCCATCCCATAATGAGCTCCCGTACCGTTGGCGCCGTAGGCCTTGTCCGTGGAGTTCTTCAGGAGCTGCTCCACCACGTCCCCGCGCCGCTCGGCGTCCCAGGACGCCCGGGCCGGCTCGGGCCGGGGCTTGGGAGGGGCGTCGCCACGCTCAGAGTGGGCGTCGCCGCCGTCCTCGTCGCGGGCCGGCGCCTGGCTCCGCCGGTAGCCGTCCTTCACCTGGCTGTCCCACTGCACCACGGGGGCTGGAGGCGGAGACACGCGTCATTCATGGTGACTTCACAACACCCCGCCATTTTTTTTTTAGGGTTAGTCATTTTAATTAATCGGGAGTGTTTCTTTGCTGCTCATCAGACAACGCATAGAAGCGAGTTGAAGCCTTAAAGGACAAATCAGGTTTAAAAGTGATTGCTGCTTCTCACGTTTTGAACTACACACTTTTTCCATCCAGCTTCCACTCGGGTTTTGGATAGTCGGTGCCGTTAAAGTATTTAACTATTATGAAGAAGCATTAACGGCACCGACAATCCAAAACCCACGGACGGAACCGGAGCCTTGGAGGCGGGACTTATTCTTCAGAGGTCTATGGCTGCCGGTCACACTCACACCTGGACGCTATAACCCGGGGGCCCTTAAGACCAGACCAGATGATGTGACGTTGAAGACGTCGAGGTCGGCCGCCCCCCCCCCCTTACCTGAGCTCTGCAGGCCGTTGGTGGTGGGGCGCGGCGCCGGGGGTCCGTCGTCGTCGTCATGGCGGTCGTCCTCAGCGGGGCGTCGTCCGCTCTCCTGCTGCACGCCCGCTTCTTTTAGCCTCTTCTTCTTCTTCCTGGAGTTCTGCTTCAAGGCGGCGGCGGCGGCGGTTTCAGAGAGGGACGTCTTCGGTCCACGATGGCGGCTGCCGAGACGGGGGAGGGACACGGATGAGGAGGGGAGGGGCCGAACATCGGTACGCCGATACATCAAAGCACTTCATTCATAGATACGAGAAAACTAAGAAAAACAGAAGTCCAGCACTGCACCTAGAAATATCGTGACGCATACGGCTTAGCTCAGGAGGTAGAGCAGTTGTCTCGTAACCGAAAGGTTGTTAGTTCAATCCCCAGCTCCTCCTAGCTGAGTGTTGATGTGTCCCTGAGCGAGACACTTAACCCTGACTGCTCCTGACGAGCTGGCTGTCGCCTTGCATGGTCGACTCTTCCGTCGGTGTGTCAATGTGTGTATTAACCGATGTAAGTCGCTTTGGATGAAAGCGTCTGCTAAATGCCCTAATTGTAAATTGTAAAAAATTGTAAAAAAAAATAAAAAAATTGCAGAGGAACGTCTCCACCTCCTTGTTCGCCCAAGCACGCGTTTTACGCAACATGTTCATTGTAAAGAATAATACCTCGAGGCTACTGTTTGCTTGTTTTTATCCCCACGTCGCTCGAATTTTCCGGCACCCTTTCAGGCGTCTCAGTGCACCAACGGAGGAGTACTGAAGACGAGGGCAAAAACTAGTACGGCTCAGACCGGGTCACGTCCACTTTTGGCGGTGGAAGGCAATCCGTATCGCACCTTTGCGAACCGACCCGTACCCTGCAGTGGAAACGCGCCATAAGCGTCTGCTAAACGTCCTCAATGTAAAAGGCGCTCTGCCCAGACTTCCCTGCTCCACCAGGTGGCGCTCTACACAGGGATGAGGGCCATACCTTTCCGCCGCGGCCGAGGGCCCGTCCGGCCGGACCTCCGGCAGCTGGCTCCGTCTTCTCCTCCTCTTCTTCCTCTTCGTCAACGACACCGAGTCTCCTGGCCGCTCGCTCGGGGGGCTCTCCGGGGCCTCGGCCGTCACCGCGAGGGTCTTCGCCGGGGCCCCCGACAGCACCGGAGGGGGCGTGGCCTGGGTCTGAGCGGGGACCGGCGGGGGGGGGGCCGAGAGGCTCCACGCCCCCCCCTGACACCAGTCCTCCTCCAGGTGAGACCGGACCGCCGCCGCCGCCGGCTCTCCTCCGTCCTCTTCCTCGCGCTTCCTCTTCTTCTTCCTCCTCTTCTGCTTCTTGTCCTCGCGGGGCTCTGGGGAGGCGGGCCCGGGGGGCTGGGTGGCCCGGGGGTGCGGAGCCTCGTCCGGCGCCACGGCCTCAGCCTCGACCTCGGAGTGGTGCCGTTTCCTCTTCTTCCTCTTCTTCCTCTGGGTTACCGTGGTCTCTAGGGCGCCGCCCGGTGGAGGGGCGTGGAAGCCGTTGGACTGAGGAGGCGGGGCGGGGGCGGGCTTCTGAGGTGTCTGAGGGCGGGGCTTGGAGGGGCCGGGGGGAGTGGCCAGGGAGGAGGGCGGGGACTGCAGTTTGGGGGAATGGAATGGGCCAGCTCTGGGGGGGAAGCAGAAGTACAAGCATCAGTACGCTGAAAGGAAAGCGATGAGAAAGGTCCACCCCCCAAACGATGACTAGTTCCTTCAGCACTTCACCTTCTGGAAAACGGGTCCATTGTTATGGGTGCATAGCAATAGATATATCCGCAAAAAAAACTAAAAAACTAAAAACAAAAACCAACCTTACAACCTCCTTGTCACCACAGAATGTCCTGACTCATCGCTTGAGCAGGCAATTTAGTTTAGGAGCATTTTTTGTCATGCATGTTGATATTCTCTTTACATCCAGATGGCAATCAATAAATTCCATGTCCCCATTGGCTAGTCTTCTCCAAATTGCCTACTCTACCTTTAAAGTCCCCATTGGTTAGTCTTCTCCAAAATGCCTACTCTACCTTTAACCTCCCATATATCCTCATTGGCTAGTCTTCTCCAAAATGCCTACTCTACCTTTAACGTCCCCATTGGCTAGTCTTCTCCAAAATGCCTACTCTACCTTTAACGCCCCTAACGTCCCCATTAGGCTAGTCTTCCTCACTGTAATGAAGGTGTGTCCGGGGGTTGGCTCACCTGTGGGGGTCGGTGTGAGAGGGCGATGTGAGGGGGGTATGAGGTGGGTGTGGGGGGTCACTGTACAGCTGGCGTGAGGGGGGCAGCGAAGCGTCAGAGCTTCTCGGACTCCTGCTGCTGCGACTGGCCTGCAGTTATCGACATAAATAAAAACTTGGTGGTCTAAAAGAAAAATAGCCATGAATGTGACAAAAAAAGTCAAAAGATAAAAGAAATCAAAAAGGAAAAAAGGAATCGAAGGGGGACGGGGTACCATTGCGGGGGGGGGGGGGGGGGGATGGGGGAGAGAAAAACACAAAGCGGAGAGGGTATGGCAGAGAAGAATCAGAAATGGTTAGAAAGTAAAGTGGAAGACCAAACTCAAGAAAAAGAGAAATAAATTGAAGGAACTTGTGCAACTTGTGGTTACTTCAGATAGGAAACACGAGAAAGGACTTCCGTCCAATAAGAAATCATGACGACACTTTGTCATTACAGAAAATAAACTCTACAGAGCAGCAAGTTGGTGCTGGCATACGACAAGGAATCGTTGGCAATGTTCGAATTGATCCCTTGGTCCTCATTCACTATAATATAGTCAACACTATTATATAAATACTATGATAAACGTACAATATACTGTTATATTCAAATGATTCAGACACTAATTATGCGCCTGAAAATCCATTGCTGTGACCTGATTGTGTTCTACGTGTTCGTTTAGCTCATTAACATCAAACAATCCTTTACGGAAAATGTCTATCAGACGAAACCGACGACATCGAAGAACACAAAGTCACGTGAACCACCGTGGAAACTGTTCCTATGTGATGGTGCATTATGGGTAGTGACCTACCAGGGGAAAAGGTTCCTATGTGATGGTGCATTATGGGTAGTGACCCACCATGCTAACAGGTTCCTATGTGATGGTGCATTATGGGTAGTGACCCAACATGGTAACGGGGTTCCTATGTGATGGTGCATTATGGGTAGTGACCCACCATGGTAACAGGTTCCTATGTGATGGTGCATTATGGGTAGTGACCCACCATGCTAACGGGTTCCTATGTGATGGTGCATTATTGGTATGAAGCAGTGTACGTTTAAGACGTGCTCTGCGCGAGTCCAGTGGACCAACAGGAACAGAGCCAAGGCCCTGGAGGTCCGGCCCCAGGGTGGAGGAGGAGGAGGAGGAGGAGCGCTCACCTTCTTGGCAGAGAGGGCCAGCTTCTTGGCGGGCGGGGGGGACATGGTGCAGGAGGCCTCGGCAGTGATGAGGCTCAGGGCCGGGGGCTTGGCCGCCTTCTTCTGCTCCTCCGTGGCCCCGGGGCCCCCCCGGTCCACGCTGCGGGCCGGCGAGGACAGGCTGCTGGAGCCCTTCCTGGGCGTGGAGGGCGTCTCGCCGGCGGGGGCGCTCTTGGGACCCGGGGAGTCCTGGGGGGAGAGGAGAAGAAGAACAGGTAAATACGGTTCACATGCACGCCAACACGAGGACGGTACATAACGAGGCAGACAAGACTGTTTCTATCAACTTTAGACGCAATTAGTGTCAAAACACGCTGACAAAAAGTACGATGGGAAATTCCAACTCAACAAGATTTCATAACATAAAAGTGGCAGACTCAGAAATTCAATTCATAACGCATAAAATCTAAATGAACCTAAACTACGGTCTCTGAGACGAATTGGGGGGGCGGGAGTTTGACAGATTATTTTGTTCAATATTGAAATCACGATTATTCAAACGATTATTTTTGAGTTTGAAAACATGTTGTATTTTTTCAGCATGTCTATTTTGTGTAAAAAAATTTACACAAAATGGTCAGAAAGAAAATGTTTGAATCTAAAATAATATACAGATATGTATCCAGCTGTTCTGCCCATAATCAAATAACTTTATTATGTAAATGTGATTGTTTGACGCTAAAATCGAAATCGCGATCACCATTAGATTAATCGCCCAGCCCTAAAGTATAGTTTATATAATTTGTTAAAATATAGTGCTGTCAAGCGATTAAAATATTTAATCGCATTAACGTCATAGTTAACTCACGATTAATCGCAAATCTTTTTTCTATGCTAAATATCCCTTGATTCCTTTGTCCCATTAATTGTTCTCATTTCTCAGTTTGCCTTGTGCAATTTTTTTTTTTCTTGATAACAACATTGGCATATACTGATCAAAACAGGACAATGCAAAAAAAAAAAAGCCTATAGTGCAATTAAACGATGAACATACAAACATACTGCCTTGAACATAGCAGTCAGGCTACTGCTTCTTTGTTTTGAGCCAAAAAAAAAAATGAAAAAAAATTACGTCAATCGCGCGATATAAAAAATTAACGCCGTTAAAATTGGTTTGCGTTAACGCCGTTAATAACGCGTTTAAATGACAGCACTATTAAAATAACTATATTGCAAAGCGAACGGACTGGGGGCTCCGAGCAGGGAGGAGGAGGGGCCGTACCTTGGAGTCAGTGGTGTCGGCCGAGGAGGAGTCCGACAGGGACTTGGTTGAGGTAGATGCCGCGATGCCCCTGCCGTCCCCGGCCGGCCGGCGGTCCCCGTCCGTCTTGCCGTGCGAGGGGCCGGGCGTGCTGCTGCGCTGGAAGGCCAGGCTCTGAGGGGGGGGCTTCTTCAGCTTCTTGAAGGGCTCGTCGATCAGCGTGGGCCCGCCCGCAGGCTTCGACGGGCCCTGCGAGGCCGAGGTCCCGTTGGAGATCTTGGCCTGGGGGGGGCCGGCGCCGTTCCGCGAGATGGGGACGCCCAGGCCGCTGTCCATGGACTGGATCTTGCGTAGCTGAGCGGGCTCCAGTTTCTGGGGAGAGACGGAGGCCTGAGTCGGTGTGGGAGCGGGGTCTCGGCGGCTGGACCCCCCCGGCGGTGTGGGGAGACACGCCCGTATCGTGGGGTACATTCCCATGAAGGGCATTCAGCAGACGCATTTATCCAAAGCGACTTACAATGAGTACATTTGTCAGAAGAAAGAAAGAACGATGTACCGCTGTCGGTACGGTAAGGACGTTCATAGAACCAAGCACCAAGCACTAACAATCACTAGGTTAACCCATTCCCCGTACACAACCGATATAGCTAGGATAAGATGCTACCCAATGCCAAGTACCATTCTTAAGTGCAAGGATGTACAACACACAATATGTGCGTAAGAGAGGGGAGGCTATGCAGAGTGTAGGTGAACTCTGAACAGGTGAGCCTCGAGTCTCTAGCCGAAGCTGGTGAGTGGCTCTGCGGTCCTGATGCCTGTTACCATGGTGATCTGAGGGGAGGACAGCAGCCCGTTACCTTGGTGATCTGCGGGGAGGACAGAGGCCCGTTGAAGCTGGCCTTGCGGATCTGCTCCGGGCCCAGGTTGTTCTTCCCAGCATGCATCAGGGCCTGCTTGGTGGCGTGTCCGTCACCGTTCTTCTTGGTCTCAGGGATCCTTCGACACAGAGGAGGAGATGCATCGGGTTAGTTCACCTCCTGTACACCTCGAGAGCGAGCAGGACGTTTGGTTCTGCTGCACGGTTCTCCTCTCACCTCAGGTAGAACAGGACGTACGCCTGCTGGTTCAGCACCACCTTGATGTTACTCGAGTGCACCATGGAGTCGTTCATCTGGTACCACTGGCCGTTGCTGGCCTATCAAGTCGAGAGAGACAACCATGAGATAAACACGGCAGCACACACTCAACACGGCTTCACATTAGAGCTGGCCAATTGATAGATTTGTTAATTGTCAACATGGCAGAATGCGATGAAAAAAGTGAGTGTTTAGAGTTTGCCTAAACGCTGTGGCAATCAAATGTAGCCTTGTTTAAATCATTGTTAATCTTCAAATAAAATCCAAACTTAAAAATATATATATTTGTCATTTATAGAATAAAAAAAAAAAAAAAACTAAAAAAAACATCGGGTTTCGTTTGAAATATTCAGAGATTTTATTTTTATGCCAAATCGCCCAACCCTACTTCACATTCATCACATGAACATCAGTCACACGACAGCAAACTTTTTCAAAGAGTCACGAAACTGCCTGGCATTTCCATACCTTAACGTAGCAGTAATAGTGACCGGCGTGGCAGCTGTAACCAGAATGCACCAGGACAGCGTAGAGACCGTACATCACTGGGTCTCCGATGTTCTGGGACATGTAGGGTCTGATGTTCAGGAACTCTGGGTAACCCACGTCCTGGGGGCAGAGGGAAGGAAGGCGAGTCATTAGTCATTATTATTCTTTTAACAACGACTAATCTACAAGAGAAAACTGTCTGATACAGTACATCATAATTTACTCAGATGTAAGGGTTCTTGGATACAGAGTTTGTTGCTAGGGAGCGATAATCCTAATCATGTTAATGATCAGACAACCAAAGCAGTCGTAGACAGCCCACGCTGGTCATAGAACCAAACTTCAGAATGATCCAGCAAAAATTATATTTTATTCCAAAAGTGAACGTGAAGTTGGTTGCATGGAATTATTTTGGTTCTAGAAAAGACGACATTGACCAAAAACGGCCTTGCAAAAGTTTCCACTAAAGACCACACGACTAATTCATTTTCCCATTCTCTTTGTCACCCTAAAGCTCTGTATAACGCTACAATATCACCCAATCATTAGCAACAAAATCTTTTTTTTTTTCTTCCTTTTTTTTAAAGAACTTGTCGTATCCCAAAATGTATGGCAGAAAGACAAAATATCGCAACACCATTTTCCCCAATATGGTGCAGCCCTAAGAGGAACCCATCACAGAACCTCCGACAGAACAGTGGACCAGGGCCGTGGTGCGCTCACCTTGGTGATCTTCCCCCCGCTGAAGTTGGCGAACCTTTTCAGCGACAGCGTCAGAACGTTGGACGCCCGGTGGAGCGTGAAGCGCTTGGTGGCCGGAACTTTCTTTTTGCACCTGGGGGAATGAAAATCAAAGCGTGCCGTTTAGTCCCAATGACGCAAAGCAATTCCCTTCAGCACGGGGGAACTGGTAAAGATGAATCGCGTACGACCAGAGGGGGAAGGTTAAACAGACGCTTCTGTTCTGTATGTTCTGACGAGGCCGAGCCACGCTGCAGAATTACTGCCACCATTACTTCATCATTTTACGAAACGTCATGAAGTCGCCTCTGAACGACTCGGCAGAACTTCCCGCCCCACTGAACTCAACCGGGAGGAGAAACCGGAAGAGCGAACGGCCGTCAGTCACTGGCGACGTCATGACAACCAAATAAACAACCGCAGTAGTACAGCCCTGCTCCTCGGTCAGTGTTAAACAGTCACAAGGAAGAAGATTTAACTAGCTACGGTTAAGTTTTCTTAACGTTTGAAATGTATTCTCTATCGATGTTAATGGCCAACTTATATAACTTCCAGTTCGAAAATATGTAACTACTATTTATAGTAACTTCTAGTTCCAGAATATAAAGTTAAAGGTGGATACTACAATATTTGAATCCCTTACTGATTGGGTGATTCTCCTTTTACAAATTTTCAAACGTAACCTTATCAGGAGAGCTGGGGACTTCACCACTACCACTAGCAGGTATGAAGATCAGCACTTTGGACATGACTCGCCTGCTTGACTTTGCCTTCTTGAGACATGAGTCTCTCTGGAGATTTGAAAGGAGAATGTTTCTTTGCTTCTAATGATTATGATCAATAATCATGTCCAGCTCCCATAAAAACAAAGAGAGGAGGAAGTGATGCACCAAATGATCGGCCAGCGATCAATATCGGCTGATATACGCCTTAAACAACCTAGGTCCTAGAGAGCCAGTTAAAGGCTGGAGGGCTGTTGACTTACTTGGCACACATGTAGGCGTTCTCCCCACTCAGGAAGTCCGGCTTTACAAACAGCTCCAGCGCACGGACGATGTTGGCCGCTTGCTGCAGGAGGCAAACAGAACCTGTTAGAGAGCTGCTAGGTGAGGACCACGCGTTTCAAAGGCAGACATCGTCATGGAAACATACCCGGATCTCTATGGCGATGTCCAGGAAAGGATCGTAGGTGTCCGACACACTTTTGCAAAGAGAGCACTTGACTGGAAGGAAAGAATCAAGAAAAAATGAATTCCCATACTGACCCAAATATAGTTAAATTCAATTCAATAAAAGTGTATAGCCCTTAACCACAGGTACAGTCTCAAAGTGCTTAACAGCCATGTGTTTATGACACCGCCCTGACCCTCGCCCCCCAGAGAGCAAGAAAAAAACCTCTTAATTAGCAAGGAAGAAATCTAAAGAAGGAACGCAGAGTGAGGGTCCCTCCTTCAAGGGGTGATCAGGAGTGCAATGGGTGCCATCATTTACGTACAGACGGTTCGACGGTTACAGTGCATGCTCCTCAACGGGTGTTTACCTCTTGACCTGAGATAGCCACCGAAGATCTGGTGGACCAACGTGGTCGCCTGAGTTTGACGGTCGAGTCTACCAAAGGAAAGAAACAACAGACAAATGGTTGTCATTCAGCTGGCGGTAGAAGGGGGCGGCCGGCGATGTAGAAACATTGAGCCATGTCTTACTTGGGGAAGCCGTTCAGGCAGGCCTTCTGCATGGCGTCGATGGTGTAACGTAGAAATTCATGAGCATCCTCCTGGCTGCCGAAGCGAAAGTGTCTGGCGATTTCTGTTTGAAATAAAGAACAATGTCTTCAATTGAATTAACTTCCTATAAAGCTCAGTGGAAACTAGTGAGTGCACAAGTAGACTCATAAATAGGCCACGTTTTTCGTTTTTTTGCAAACTAGTGACTTCCAAACGGCAGTCACTAGTTTGCACCAAAGCAAAACCAAGGCCTATTAGTAGTTTACACACTTCCTTGAGTTTGTTTTGGGATCATTAAGCATAGAACACAGGGAGTCTCGGTGTCATTTAACCACAGACCCGGAAAGAAACCAGAGAGCGAACAACACAACAAGGAGCCTTACTTTTGAGATCTCTGATGAAGGACACCGGTTTGATGGCGTTCCCTGTGTTGGCGTACGCCTGTATGATGTGATTTTGCATCACACAGATCATGCAGAAGCCCGACTGATGACCTGAAACACAAGGATGGGAACACAAGACTGAAGTCAGGGGAAATGATTTAGCTCTCGCACGCTGTGGAACATTTCTCCCAAAAACAACGTTATTTCTAGCTCAGCTTCGAGGGAATGTACTCTTATTCAGCACTTGCTGCAGGCTACACGGCAGCTCGCCAACTCTGCAACTTTCGTCTTGCAGGCAGAGGTGAAACGGAGGCGTGCCTTTTCACCGACAAAGTATGAACTCCACCACCATTACACTTACATTTAGCAGACGCTTTTATCCAAAGCGCCTCACGAGAAACAATAGATCGCTGTCTGTACCGTAAGGATGGTCATAGAACCAAGTGCCAAGCACTAACAATCACTAGGTTAACCCATTCCCGTTTACCTCAAAGATAGCTAGGATAAAATGTACTATGTTAGGGATAATCACCGAGAGGCAGAGAATAAACAGTTTGATATGTCCTTGTGGTAACCTTCCACGAGCCGGGCATATCAAACGGTTTATGGACCTGCCTTGAGGGGATTATCCCGTTTATTCTACTTATTGCTTGCCAAAATAATAAAACTATTCAAATACTTTAATAATTATGCTTTTTCTAATTCGTATTGCATACTTATTGAATGTATACTCAGTTTGAGTTCATCTCCCTCAAAAAGTAGTCCCCTTTAATTACGATTGATCAAACATGTTTTGGACACCTCGATGCGCATTATCCCGCTTATACCATGGTCACTCACCAAAGAAAATAAATTAAGACGATTCATTTATATTTTCATTCATTTTAAAATCCAAATATAAAGTTTTTCGCAAGCGATAATTTACTTTCCATGGTAAGGCCCGAGGGTTTGACTAATAACTGGAACAATCATTATCCTCCCGTAAGGTTCTTATGCAACGGAAACATTGTTCAATCCTCCGGTAAATAGGAAAGACCTTAGATACGACTTGGCAACGGGAGGTAAATAGTCCGCTCAGCTATGAGCCAGTGAGCTATCGTTATGGATTGTACATATTTATAAATCGAAATTCGTCCCAGCCTGTATACCACGGATACTCTAGGGTCTATAGCATATAACCGCGTTTTCTGATTACAGTTTAATGCATTTTTCACAATTTACCAGCTCCCGTTATGAAGGCTGAACAGACAATTTGACTGGAACTACTTAGCAGGTGTCCATATATCAGGGATTAATGGACACCCTGCAGCCAATCAGAATTGAGTATTCCAAAAAATACAAGCGGCATATTGATCTACTATTTGATGACGCTGTGCTCAATCAGCAGCAAGTACAACCGACAAGTCAGCGGGCAACCTGCCGGGTTAATGCCCTCCTCCCAGCCAATCAGAATCCAGCATTCTTAAACAAAGTACAATAAATAGTACTATTTTGTGCCAGGACGTACAACATACTAAAAGTGCTTGTGAGGGGTGTTGTAAACGGTTAAACTACCCCATTTTTTGTGTGTGTGTACACGGTTAACCGTTTTTTTAAATTAATTAATGTTTTTTTTATTCATTTTTTTAAGTGGACCGCAGTCGCGCTACAGTTGGTAAAGTGTCGTTTACCAACACGGCGGATGAGCGAGCAGAATGATCGCAAAAATAAAATTTGTTTGACTGGTTGCCATGGTTATCTCCGTGTGGTTCACTTGCAGTTGCAGTGTTCATTCGGAGGTTGTCAGCTTACTGTTACATTAAACTGCAATCAGAAAAAGCGGTTATATGCTATAGACCCTAGAGTGACTGTGGTATAAAGGCTGGGACGAATTTCGAATTATAAATATCTAAACTTTATGTTGAAATTATGAAGGTCCAGATTCCCATTGAAACAATGGCGCGGTGATTTTTTTCTTTTATGGTTTTCGTTTACTTATTTTTCCTAAACAGTTATGATTTACTAACCGGTTACACGTGTACCCGTGCACACCCCTAGTACTCACAGGTGCGACTGTGCTCCTTGGAGAGCAGGAAGTTGGCGAGGGGCGGCGTGTAGGTGAGGCACTGCACCGTGGAGTTGAGGAAGCAGGTGTTGCCCAGGTTGTGGAGGCCAGCCCCCACGCGGTAGACCCGCTCCCACTTCAGGGCCAGCCGGCTCCCATGGAACAGGACCTTCTGAGGGGGGGGGACCCCGTCGCTCTGGCCCCCATTGACGTTCTCCGAGCCTGAGGCCATGGACAACAGCTCGGTCACCATGGGGTCCCAGAAACACAACATGTGGGGTTCCTTTACATTTACAGACGCTTTATTCCAAAGTACAATATATCGCTGTGGGTACAGTAAGGATGACAGTAAGGACAGTGACCAAGTGCCAAGCACTCACCATCACTAGGTTAACCCATTCCCCGTATACAACAGAGACAGCTAGGGTACGACCCTCGCGGACTCTCTGGCCCCGCACGGCGCCCCAGGCGAGATGCTCACCTTGCCTCTTTATCTGCGTGGACTCGGACGCCTTCTGCCCAGCCGCTGCCTCGTTCCGGGGGTTCAGGATCACATACTTGGTTTTCAGGCTGTCCAGTTGGTAGGAGAAGCCCTTGCTTGCTGGTTCGAATTCAATCTTCTGCAGGAGGACTTTCTTGGCGGAGGAGGCCAACAGCTTGTTGAGGTCCGCCTCCTCACTCGTGTCCTTGCGGCCCGGCTTCAAGGCCTCCTTGAGTTTGTCGACTATCGGCATGATTGAAGCATCACTGCAAGAAAAGAAAGGAGTCAATGAGGAAAACCAATGAATAAACATTCTCCGGGGCGAAACCCCACAAACAAAATGAAGACGGAGAGACACAATGCTCTGAAACCTCGTTGGGAAATGTCCCTAATTTCATAACAATCTCAACTCTCCTTCGCCCAGATATTTTAAACTACACTAAGCTACGCTTTCTGCATCCCAACACAAAAGCCCTGCTCTCTCCAGCCCTCACCCACGTTCTCCCCGGTCCCGGCCTGCTACAGCTACGCTAGCGTGAGACTTCTCCTTGGGACTCGGTCGCTGACACGCACACTTTTAGAGGACGTTCATTGACGGGCCGCTGTTGCCCTTAAAAGCCTCGCAGACGTTTTCTGCGGATTAGCGCTGCGGCAGCAGAGTTCTCGCTCTACACTGAACCGACATCTTCAATTGTTCTCCACGTCAGTCCTTCAGGACCAATAGGATCAGAGAACCGGGTCCAGGTTCATCATCAACTCCATGCATCAGTAAGTTGCCGTCTGCGTTTCGGTGGGTCCTGGTGAGCCCTAGTGTGCCAGTCACTCTAAGAACAACGTTTTCTACGTATCGTTCAGAAAACAGGCCTGTCAATCATTCACAAAGCAGGCCTGTCAATCATTCAGAAAGCAGGCCTGTCAATCGTTAAGCTACAACATTGACGACCAACTTACCCAGTAACTAAATTATGAAAAACGACTTCAGAATAAGAAAACCTACGCAGAGATATTTCATTACAACAACAAGGTGGCGTGGTGCAGGGCTGAGGAGCGTGTACAATAGGAAGAGGCCCTCTGTGTGCGTACGGCCGTGTGAACACCCCGGCCACCGGCGCCATCTGCCAGCATCAGCTGGCCCCGAAGGACTCCTGACGCGTCGCTTCCTGCGAAGGATGGCGGGCTGACAGGATGCCGTTTAAACGGGGACGTCCGACCCATCGACCGGACGGGCGCGCTCTTCTTCCTCAGCAGCCAAACGCCACCACACTCGATTACGCTAAACATTAAAAAATGTGCAGCGGAAGAGATGCCCCTTAGGAGACATCAGCCGACGCGACGCTTCGAGCCGGGGGACGGCAAAGACGGTGAATCATGGGTTAAGGACGCAGGACGTGCAGAGGGGAGCGGGGGTGCTATCAAAGCCCTGCTGGGGTGGGGGTGGGGCTGGGGGGGTGACGTCACCAGGGGGTGGGGGGATGGGCCGTACTCGCTTCATCCACAAGGACACCCTCACCTTCAAGGCAACGCGAACACAATTAGGATTGCATTGCTCCACGGAGACGCCACTGTGTATTGGTCGGATCATAACGAGGAAGGGTTCTTATGCTCGTTAAGTGCCCACTTACCAGCTGGGAGCATAAAGGATGATTTAGGATTAGGCTGCCCGATAGGTTTTATCCCCGACGTACATATTAAAATATTAAAAAAATACTTCCATTAGGATTTATGGCATAAAATGTTACCCACATAAATAGTGCAATTTTCAAAGACTGAACGCAGATGGGAAAATATGGTACTTTATGCTCATCCCCTGACGTTTGAGAATAGATAAGATAGAAAAACGTTATAGATTCTGAACTTTCTTATGATAGCGAGACCATTCATGCATGACCCTTCGTTTGAAAAAGGAGAGCTGATGCATTTGACGGTTATGGGATATTGAATCTGAGGAACAGCCAATCTCCTATGTTTTAATGGGATACGCTCATGGAAATAAACCACGTTATATTTACCAGTTATGTTGGTTACATCATACAAGCAGGTATGTCATCCAATTAGAATAAAGACGTCTGTTTAGTGGCATACCAGCGTACATTAGACCTGGCTGACCCACGTGTACAGGAGCCACAAAGAGGACCCGACGTGTGACCACGAGTTTCTCTCAGTTGTTTTAACAGCAGCACTGAAGCCACGTGGCAGGCGTATTACGAGCACATCCCTGGTGATTGACATTGCATAGTTCAGGGCTGGGCCAGCGACAACCTCTATTCATTCATTCATTCACTCACACACTCCTTGGTTGATATGAAACCCGGTGACAGCTCTGGAGGTCCCGTACTACTGCTGCAGCAGCAGCAGCACTCTGAACTCCGAAACGAATACACATGTAACGTGTCACGTCATGCGTGTAACATGTCACGTCACAAGGGAAACATATCAGATCACACGTGTAACATGTCACGTGACACACGTGTCCTTTTGCAGAGTTCCGAGGGGTGCAGCAGCAAGCGCACAGAACTCCGCAACGACCACGCGTTTAACGTCCCGCGTAGCTTCCCAGAGAAACGAACGACCGCTCCAGTCAGATTAAAGTTCACCACTCACGATTCCGCCGCGTGGGGTCAGTCGGCCGTCCCGTGTGCGCTCACGCCTACGTGATGTAACGAGCTCACCCGAGTCGACGGTCCTGGTTCCGATGAATAAACACACCGAACCCATCGCTCGGGACTACTCGGATCTTCTCGGAGCGTAACGTGAGCTGGGGAGGAGGGGGGGCTAGGCTACCGACCTAATCGAAGGCGGCGAGGTCGGACTAAAGGGCAAGAAAAGGTTTGAAGAACATCGACCGTGATGATCGGTGACATGTTTATCGGGGTGCGGGTTTTAACTCGGTCGGAGGACCGGGCGCACGGAGGGAGGACGTCGACACGTTAGCCCACGAGCTAACGTGGCGACGTCCCCCCTCCGCGCTGCTGCGATGTAGCTTAGCACCGAGCTAGTTCACAGACAGCCCAGTCATACTCACCTAACGTCCCGTCTCCGACGAAACCGCCCTTACAAAATACACCGGAGGGGCACGAGGGCCGTCCCGATAAACCCACCGTCTCACCTTTGGACGAGTTATCCGGGGTGTAGAGTTATTAGACGTTGTCTGTCGGATGGTAACAGCTACAACGGCGCCTTCTCTCGTCCATGCTGCATTATGAGAGGGCAGGGACCAGGGATGACTGACGGAGATCTGCAACCAATCACGTGGAGACTCAGTCGTTCGCAACCGAAAGCAGCCAATCAGGGGCCAGTATTTAGTTATAGCCCGTATGGACGCACGCAAGCACGTGACTTTCCAATAGCTCTGTTTACCAAAAAACATTTTTAAACTTCATATACCTTTCCATTATCGAAATGAATAGATCTTATATTCTTTTTCGTAAACTATCCTATACTGTAATATTAAGCATCGCTACAGGTGGGCTACACACTTTCATGGAAATGTGAGTCTTCTTATCAATTGTAATTAATATGGCTAATTATGAAATCATTTAGACATTAATTTCAATCTTTATGTGTTTTAATGATAAGATGTTATTCAAGCATATCTCTAAGATGTCTGTGTACCTTACCTGTGTTCAGAAATAGGCCTTCGCTTTGTCACCGGGAATGGCCTGTAGGTGGCGAGAGATTACATGTTCAGACTTTGGCTCTCCGTTATTTCATTCGGCTTATTTAATGTTTCTAATGTTGGTTTATTCTCATATTTTGCTCATGCCATTCCAAACCTCTCTGTTGGCTCCCATCATGTCTTCATTCACAAGTGGAGTAGAGAAAACGAGCTTTCTACATAAACATTACTAGAATTGGCCAGCAGTGTACATTTTTTTGCCAAGTAGCCTACAAGACCTGAATACTGTAAATCACTGTTTCAGGCGTAGTACAATAATGGGTCAGAAAAAGGTCAAACAATGTGAAGGTTATTTTTTATTGAAAGTATTATTTAAGTTATTAACAGACATGCATGCAATCACTGCCTGCTCTTAAAAGATATCATGTGAAACCAGCACAGTTCAATTGTCCAATGTTTTTACATGTTATAAAGAGGTAAAAAAAAACTATATTACACGTATGTAAATTAATGTGAAACATTTACATTTAG
The DNA here is from genome assembly GCF_026213295.1 of Gadus chalcogrammus. Lineage (NCBI taxonomy): Eukaryota > Metazoa > Chordata > Actinopteri > Gadiformes > Gadidae > Gadus > Gadus chalcogrammus. Next base: position 1,055,645 of record NC_079413.1, on the reverse strand, counting down.
GCTTCTGTTCACGTACTGTTCTCCGAAATCGTTGCTTTTAAACTTTTAAAAGTGTTAAGACACCATTCCACTAAACGAATCGTAGGCCTATAGTAAAGCCTTTTTTTAACAAAGAAATGTGAAATCACACGTTACATGCATATGACGCGTGTAATGAAACAAAAATACTAAATGGAGACAGATTAATCAGAATCTCTGATCTCAGAAACTTCAATTTGCCACCGTGGTTAAAGTGCATTATGTGTTTGTAGGAAAAATGGAAAAATGAAGGAAATCCCAATAAAACATTATTGGCATAAACACCAGGCATTCCTGCACTGACAGACAATTTTAATGATTAGATTAATACAGACATTACCCTACAGGGAATTTATTTTTTTGCATCAAGTTAATTTCATATATCACAGTAGAGATCCTTATATTTCCAAACAGGAGAAACATAATTATTTTAGTTTCCAATTTATTTGTGTCATTTAGCCCTGCTGTCACAAACCTTGAAGAGAATGCAGGCCAGTTTATTTACCATTTAATTATTTAGCATTACAATCATAATTGAATTATGTCTAAGTTTGATTCACATCATTTGTATGCTAAAATGACCTGATATGCATTCATCTAAATATCTTTGGTCCTAACTGAATTGCATACAATTGCATCACTTCTGTTTCAGATTCAAACTCTTGAAATAAGTTCTTCAAAAGTGGTTAACAGAAACCATGCTTTGAGCATTATGTTTTGTATCTGGATTTCCTTTTTCTATTTAACTTTATTTAGCTTACAAAAAGAACCCACAAGCATCCCAAAAAAAATTACAAAAGCACACATTTCTAACCCGGACAATACTACAATATCTTCCTACGACGCCATCAAAACAAGAGAGAGAGAGAAACAAAAACATACTGGTGGAAACATAAGTATTTTCTAGACGGCAGGCCCGTTGAGTGTGAGTCGGCGTCCAAGACGAGCGGGTTAGGGTTCCTCGATGTCCAGGAAGTCCTTCTTGGGCGGGGCCGCTCCCCGGTACCAGGCGCAGGAGTTGTCCTTCCGCTGGATGCAGGCGAAGTGCTGTGCCTGGGGGCCGCTGATGTAGTTCTCCAGAACCCAGTCGGTCCACAGGCACTCGTTGTCAGCGTGCAGCGCGCAGGGGAGGGTCTCACAGCGGACGATCTGTACGGGGACCCGCGGCGTTAGGGACCGTGGTCTGATTGACCCGAGGAGCGGAGCTGATGTCTAACCATTCAGTACACTTTGGAGAGAGAAAGGAAAAAAAAAAAAAAAGAGAGAAAGAGGAAAGAGAAGGAGAAAGAGAAAGGAAAAAAGAGAAAGATAAGGGGAAAGGAAAAAAAGAGAAAAAAGGAGAAGAGAAAGAGAAAAAGGAAAAAGGGAAAGAAAAAGGAAAAGAGGGTAAAAGGAAAAGAAAGAGAAAAGGGGAAAGAGAAAGAGAGAACAGAAAGAAAGACACATCTTTTGGATACAGGTCCTTAATAAGCAGGGATTAAGGACCTGCTTATTAATCCTCACTATCCTTCTCTTTCTACAGAAGACAAGGGTAGAGTAAGTTGGTACCTTGCAGTTGCAGCCCATGTGGTATCTCTCAGGCAGGCTCTTCTTCTGGATGGGGCTCATGGCATCCCAGGGCTCGATGAAGTCACACAGGGTCACGTGCACGTTGCCGTCGCTCTCCAGTTTACCTTAAAGATAGACGGAGAAGAAAACCAGATGGTTGGAGGATTCAGTCAGTCAGTGTTTTTCATGGGGGGGGGGGGTCTCTCCTCGAGGAAGGGTGAAGGATGGCACTCTGAACATTTAGTAAGATAACCGTTTTGGTGGGTTTAATATTGGTTATCAACGATTCCCAAGTAATTCCACCTTCGTAAAAATGAGTTGATTCTGAATATAAAATAATTTAAATGTGAATACGAAGTAACAATGAGTGTGTTTATTAAGTGTCAGGACGTACAACCTACAATAAGTGCGTAAGAGGGGGGTGGGGGGGTAAGGTGTACCTGTTATAAGGTACTCCATCTGGCCTTCAATGTCCAGAGTCACTCCACATAGAGCAGAGATGGGGGCTGTGTAGATGGCCTCAATATCCATGACTGGCCCTTTGAACATCTAGCAGGAGACCACAGACAGTAGATTAAAATAGGCCGATTTGAAGACTGCACGTTTCAACACAACGTCAAAGGAGAATATTCACCTTGATCAGCTTGACGTCATACTTGACTTGTTTCACTGGATTCCCGTAGACGTCGTTGCCAACATCGACCTTGTTCATGGCGATGACCTTTGCTCTAATAACTGGAAAACAAAAACAGGAGAAGACAAACGGTCCGGTAAGCGGGTAATAACTTTCACTGCACGGCATGGCAGACGTCAACATTAAGGCAACAGGAAAGTCTAAAGCCGTTGGAATGGTTTTCAAATTAGAAAAAGTATTAATTTATTGGAGGTACATTTAATACAGCATATTCAACGATTAAACAGAAACGGTATATTTCTACACATCAAGTTTCTGAAGACGGAAATACCTAAAGATGGTAACGCAATCAAAAGAGCTTTTATCGTGGAGTCTCGTGGAACCCGAGACCGTACCAGCTACACTCTGTGGGTAGGGATAGGGAGTGAGAGACCGACAGACGAGCCAAAACCAAAACCAGGAACAAACCCAGGTTCAGAGGAGACAAGAGGGGCTCTGCAGAACACCCTGGCTCATGAGTGGCACAGTGCTAGCTTCTCCAAGGCAGCGAACATAAAGGCTAGAGCATGTAAACACAACTATGGCTGCCCACCACCAATCATACATCCCCCACAGCCAGCATAATCATGGTGAGCTTTAAACAGTAAATGGACTGCATTTCTAAAGCGCTTTTCTAACCAGTGACACACATGGCTTTACGATATCACCTAACATTCACCCATTCCTGCACACATTCACTCACCGACGGCGGTGTCAGCCCCGCAGGGCGACAGCCAGCTTGTCAGGAGCAGTCAGGGTGAGGTGTCTTGCTCAGGGACACCTCGACACTCCTTCAGGAGGAGCCGGGGATCGAATTAGCAACCTTCCGGTTACCAACCCACCCAGTCTACCTCCTGATCCATATGAGAAATAATCTGAACACCAGTCCAACAGGGTTGACTGACAATGCGTCTCTCGAAGGACTTTGACTGTCTGAGCCTCTGGACTTGAATACCACATAGGAGGTGGAAAATCCGTAACTGTACAACTTCCCTGACAGCTACACTTTCCCTTAATTGACAAAAAAAAAAAACGTTGTTTTGTTAGGTAACCCGCGTTGTGTTATAAAATAATAAAGGAAGTCATGAACTTTAATGTTGTTCCTGTTTACACCGCTTACAGGTCTTCAATGGGAAAGTCGGCTGGAGTTGATCCACTTTTAAGGTTTTAAAAGACTCCCACACTGAACTATAAAACAATGACTGGAAGGTACGATGCTTGTGGTTAGGTGGTGTTTTCAGTGTTATTTGAGACTTGTAGTAGTAGTATTCTTAACTTGTAGTCTTAACTTATGACCCAAACATCCAACTTGGTGGTATTTACAACAACATAGTCTGTAGATGAAATGAGACATTCATACGAGTTGCTTAACCAATTGAATCAAACGGTTGCACACATCTGGATATTGTAATAGCAGGAAGTTAAAAAGAGAAACACACACACACACACACACACACACACACACACACACACACACACACACACACACACACACACTATAACAGATCCATAGGCTCACCATCCAAAGGGAGCGAATGAGGGAAACGAATAAGTAATCTTTTGTGCACACTCAGCCAACGCGGAGACGAGCCAGGCCAACGTAAACCGACACGGCTAGACAGGCTGGTTACTGTTGCAATGTTTGCTGGCATCGGTGCTCCATTAGGAAACAACGCACATATTATAAGTAGGCCTATCCAGGAACCTGGAAAATGGTTGCCCTCTTCCATCCTGTGTTTTGAGAGCTCAACAGAGGTGGTACCGTAGGCGCTTTCCTTTTCATTCATAATTCCACAAAGTCACTCCACTTCAGGATTCAGGGGGAGAGTGGAAACAAGTCAATTCTGCTCTGGCTTCGGAAATGCTGATGCAGCACATTCCCCGGGCAGACGCCCAGACACTGAAAGGGAGAGTTTACAACGGGACTGCCAATGAACCCATGGATCTGTTGTCCACATGAGGTCTACATCATACGAGTGTGCAACAAATTATGGAAACGTTTTTAAAAAAAAGATGCATGATTTGCATCCCTTTTTTTTTCAGATGAGGTAAACTAGGTCAACAGTTGACCTAGACGGAATTTCTGTATATGACCTACAATGCGAATGGTTAAATAAGTGATTAAGAAAAGGAAGGTCCTATGTGGAGAGATAACGACTTACCGACGTCCGAGCTGCAGAACGCCTGCTGCGGATGAGCGGGCGAGCAGCTGCAGGCTTCTGCAAAGTCTTCCACCCGCCAGGCGAACAAGATGGCCAAGGCGACCAAGCAACCGTTCACCGTCCAAGTCATTTCAGAGCAACGGTGGTTCCGAGATATATATTCAGTCAATATAAACGTTTACAAAAAGTAGTAGGCCTATCTAAAGAACAGGCTATACTAAACACTTCACCCTTAATAAAGCCAGACTATAATCGCAGGACCAGATCCAGTCGGTAGAACAGGATGTATTGACCTCAATAAAGTGTATTAAATCAAGTCAACACTGCGGGAGCGTCTGGCAGAATAGAATACCCCTTTCATGCGCAGAGTCCTCAGCTTTATTGAACTGAGTCCGCGGTAGCCCCTCCCCCTACAGGAGCTGAAGGTTCAGAAGCCTTGATAAGGTAATGGCAGCCAGATTATCCAAGCGTCCGAACGTACACAGGGCTGTACCTCTTCCCGCTACAAACCAATGTGCCCGTCTGGTGTCCGTTCGGATCAGTGACTGTTTTTAACTGGAAGAGGACCCGCCCAATGTACGTTCGGACCGTTGGATCAGGCGACTACCTGTTGATAAACGAGAACACATCCTATACACGGGGAAGTAAAGAAAGAGGAACGTGAGATTTTGAGTGAGATTTTGTTTTAGTCAGAGCTTACTCAGCTTATCATAAGGAAACGTGAGGACATAGATACCTCTCTATCTTACAGTTCACCATGACTCACAGCCCAAAAATGGTGGATGCCTTCTTGGGTTTGCTCAGAAAGGAGTGTGGCTTTGAGGTTTCCCTCGTGGAGCCCGTCCCGAGAGGGTAATCACACTGGAGACCTAATGGAGATAATGGGGGTAATGAATTGTAAGGGGGTCGAGGAGAGAGAGCCCCGTTCTACATGTGTCTGTTACGGTGGACTCTCTCCGTTACATCATAACTGGCGGCTGAGCCAGGCCTGCTGGCCTCTCCACAACATATTTCCACTCTTTCCACAATTTAGCATTTTTTGCTCGGTTGCTTTTCCACAAGTCTTCTTAAAACAAACCCGGGCAGGCGGAGGGTTGGAGAAGACTCACTGGAGGGAAATCTCCACGTGTGTCCTTTGTGTGTTTTTCATGTGTGTACTGTTTGTATGTCCTTTCTGGAACAAACGACTTACCAGTACCGGCCAACTGGGACTGACAGGAATGGAACGGACAGGGCGTTGGGGCATGGGGTACGGTTAGAAATCTTCAGTGGAACATCTTGCACCATGAGTGGGACAGCTGAGCAGATAAGGAAGATCCGGGAAATGTGTCACAGAACCCTTGAGGTTCTGCGTCACACTGCTAGGCGAGTGGGGTTTACGGTAGGAGCAGGGTTCAATGGAAGTCTAGAGGTGTTGCACGTTCTGCTGCTCTGTGGTCACACTGTCGCACACGAGATGTGAAAAGTTCACAAGAGAGGAAGTAAAATTGCCACGGTGTAATGATGACTTTTTGAAAAGTGAACTCCCTATCTACCAGAGAATAATCACATCTATCACATCTCGCACACGAGATGTGAAAAGTTCACAAGAGAGGAAGTAAAATTGCCACGGTGTAATGATGACTTTTTGAAAAGTGAACTCCCTATCTACCAGAGAATAACAGACTCTCCTGTTGCCCTGCGTTGTTGACCTGATGTGGGGAGGCTGAGGCCGGCTGCCCACCCTCTTCTCCAGCTCCTTGAAGGGGAGCCTAGAGACAGCCCCACCCACCCATCGTACAGCCCAGTCGCAAGGCTTTCATTACCAGAAGTCAAAGGAGACGCAGATGGTCTCTCCACCGTCAGAGAATCACCGGAACACGACTTAACAGAATATGGGGTTTCTTTGCTTTATCAGGCAAAGACGACATGCACAGAGCTGTGAAAGTGATGTGTGCTGGTCCACACACTGTAGACCTCTGTGTTTGATACGCTCACTTCGACCTGCATGACGGTGTCTACATGAGGTTCTGGTTTGGCGGGCGAGAAGGCGGATCCGTCCACAGAGACAGAAAGGGCCGTGTCGGCAGTCCCCCTGTGTACGCTACAACCTTCAAACCCCGGGGGCTCTGGCCCCGGTCAGCCTCCTCAACCCTCAATTACAACCTTCGCCGGCGCCAGGAATACCCCGCGAGGAACCGCCCGGCAAAAAGGGGGATCCTGACGGGAATGGGTAGCTTGTGGCCATTACCCGTATCCTGTGACACGGACAAACCCCCACACTTTCTCTCTCCCTCTCGCTCTCCTTATCTCCCTCTCCATCTGCAAACACACAGACACCCTCCCGACATGACATCAGGGGAAAAAGGCTCGACCACGAAACCGAGACCCTCTCCTCCTCCGGCTGAACCTCGACCTTTCGGGCAAAAGGCGCCTGTCCTGTGGCCCGCCCACCACACCATTGTTAGTGTTCTGGCCACAGCCCACGGTCCAGTTCCCATAATCCACTGAAACCATTAAAGAGTTTATGGGAGATGACTGGTGAGACGGTGATTCAGTGTCAGGGATGTTACCCCTTTGTGGAGGATCACTGGCACGGAGAAAGAGAAAACATCTGGTGGGGAGCGGAACAGGGGGTGGAAGGACTTCAGGGTCAGGTGGTCCATGATGTCGGTCGGTCCGCTCCCGGGCCGGTGATTCACCCGCCGTGTGCGTGTGTTGCATCTGTAGTCTGTCAGCGCTCGATGGTGTTGTTGTTGCTGTGACCCAATAAGGGTGCGGCCGAATTGAGGGTCGGTTGTCGGGACTTTCGCTCTTACGCAATAGCTCCCGCGATCGTGAGCATGAGGTGGGCGACTCACTTCCTCTGCGCTTCTGTCCGTGACTCCGTTGTCTGGAGGGGGGGAAGGGGGGGGGGGGGGGCTTTGTTAACGTACAGTATCAACAGTCTGTTATTGAGCAACTGTTTCCCGTAAGCCGTAATTAGCATAAAAAAACGGACCGAATTTCGTAATTGCTCAGAAATTTGCAAGCTGCCACCAAATGTCTTGAGACCATGTTGGGGCATGTGGATTTTCTTTGTGAGTGTGGACCGTACATGGTGACCGATTTGTTTGGATGCTGCTTGAGGCGGGAGCAGGGTTCAAGTGACGGGTTGAGTTCAAGAGGGACTCACCTGTGTGATTCATTATTATTGGAACCTTTCCTGTAATTAATTTGATTACCACCAGGTGTGAGTATGATCAGCCATCACAAACTGTTTGACAATCTGCCCTTCTCTTTGCAGTAGTGACATCACAAATTAGTTTCAACCTAGATCTATCATACATCTAGGTGGACACGCCCAGTGGGGATGTCACCAAAACAAAGGAAAAGGCAGATTTTGAAACGGCATGTAGTGGCTGACCACACTCACACACCTGGTGGTATATGAAGGGGGCTCTTTAAAGTGGATTAGCATGTGTGTTGAAAACAGTTTCAATTGATATTACCAAAGTGATGACTTGGAAACTAATACTAAGGACAGAGGGCGCTGATCTCATTACAACTCAGGAGGACATCAATAATATCACCAACGTATATATAAAATGAGCTGCCATAAGACCCAGCCATTAAAAGTTTATGCGACGGTTCAAACCATTGTGCAGGATATATAGGGGAGACATATACAAAACCTCTCAAAATTGTTGTGTTTATATGTGAAATATTTCATAAGTGGACTCAGCCTGTAATAAATATATGTATGTCCATTACATCATTTATCTAGAAAGAATGTATATTGGGGATGACATGTTTTTCAGAAATTGAGGTGGACTCCTGCACTCCATCTGCGCCAATGATAAGGACTAGCAAAATTATATTTTAGTTATTTTTTAAACAATTAAATTGCATCTCAGGACATCTCTGTATATTAGTCTCTAAAAATGTAAAACAAACAGGGGTTCACGATGGCAAAAAAAGACAGATTTATTTGAATTTCTTTTATTTTAAGGCTTTCAAAGCATACTTGGCAGCGTTGGCTTTCTCATGAGTTAAGTAGGGTTTGATCCCAGTAACCAGAGGCAGGCCAAAACCAAACCAAGATCGAACCAAGGTTCAGAGGAGACAAGAGGGGCACCGAGATCCGTCACCGCCTCTCAAAGGCAGCAAACATAAAGGCTATTGCATGTAAACACAACTATGACTGCCCATCACAAATCTTACATCCCCACCACCCCCATCCTACCAACACCAACACCAACACCAACACCCCCACCACCACCACCGACCCCACCACCCCCACCACCACCACCACCGACCCCACCACCCCCACCACCCCTACCAGCATCACCACCACCGAGAGGCGGTGGGCTCAGATGTATTCGGGCCTCACCACAAAGTGGTAGATATACTCTTCATCGGTGCAGGGGTACGTTACATTCTCGCCAGTGGGCACATAAGCAAATGTACCCTTGAAGTCCATAATGTGGAAAATGTATCTTCCTTGGCAGCTTAACAGCAGCCGGTTGCTGTAGCGGATGCTGCCCTGGTACTGGAAGTTGGACGTGGACATTCTCATTCTGGCCGCAGGTAGTGAATCACACCGCACACCACGGTTGGAACAGTCGCTTTGCTTTTTGAAGAGGTTCAGCTGCCAGTTAACCATTTTGTCCGCGAAGAGAGCGCTGATGTGGACAGGTGTGCTTTGAGTTTGAATTGTTCTCGGCATCGGCGTGTTGTAATAACTGCCTCTATAACTGCCTCGATGGTTGTACTGGTTGTTGATCTGACGCTGGACGTTTTCTACGCTTTGGTTAACGGTAACGCTCCACGGCGGGCCAGTGTAGATCCTGGGCTGGTAATCCTGGTCGTTTCTCTGGAAAGTGGAGCTGTTCTTCAGAGTGCCGAAGGGCAGCGAGTGCGCTTCGAACCCTTTCAGAAGCTTCTCCTGATACAGAGTCTTATGGGCGGAGTAGAGGGCGGAGGTGAAGCGTACCTCGAAGAGCTCCTTGGCGGGGATCATAGGGAAGCGCACGCGGGCCAACAAGACGGCCTGCTGCTCCTCATTGGTCGTCCGGTTCACCTGGGAGACCCAGTCCTCCAGCGCTGCCAGGACGAAGGTCTCGCCCGGCACCACCAGGTCAGAGCGGGACAGAAGGGCCTGCAACAGTTCTGCTGACACAGAGCTCCAGGCCTTGGAGGTGCTGAGCTTCTGGAAGTTCCACGCCATGTACTGGAGACAGTTCTCCTGCAGCACCCGGTCGCCTGCTCCCACCGAGTACTCGTAGAAGGATACCTGGGTGAGGAAGGAGGGGTCCTCAGGGAGAAGCTTGGTGAAAAGGCGCCCGGCGTCCTCCATCAACCTCCTCATTCCAAAGTGCGACGCCAACTGGTGGAAACACTCGGCCGTAGTCATGGTTACTTCCAGTCTCCGCGTGTAAACGTACCTAAGAGTACACAGGGCAGATTCCACAATGGTTACCTGGGTGATGGGAGACCACACAGGTTCATTATGGTCATCCGAATCATGGGGTGCTGTAAGGCCTTTACCTGATCAAACTGGGTAGATGAGGACGGCAATTCTGGGTGAGATTAATTGATATTTGGTCGACATCAGTCGAGGCTTTGAAGCCAGGGAAACGTGAGAGGATCATCCTGTGTGCGCACACTGTTGTGTTCACCATCTCCCCATCGTATTGTTCAAGGCCGGTGTAAGTTTGTCCTTGGATAAGGAAGTCGCAGCCATCCTCACTGTCAAAGAGTTGCCCAAGATCCTCAGACAGATCAAGACTATGGTCCACATAGTTCTCACTAGTGCCTAAAGTGTGGAGAATAATAAATATATTTATTAGTATTCAAAATGTACAGCATTGGTTGTGTATCCCCAAGGTGTAGGCCTACTTTGGAATACTGCAGTGTCTTAGAGGGGGTAGACTGGTAGAAAAAGTTTGAGGAACACTGGAAATTAACACTTTTGTAAGTATTTTACTGCCATAATGGTTGAATAATTCTGATATCTACCTGCTACACAAATAACTCCAGCATCTTGCTTGTGTGTGCAATCCCTTATTCCCCATCCATTGTAGGAACAGTTGGAAAGAGAGTTCTCTGTGCCAACACACTTCGTCCGGTCAAGCCAAATCTGTCCGGATCCTAGAGAATGTATTGAAATTAGAAATTGTTAGTTCACAATGGCCGGTAATCGTGTGTGGTTTTGTGGGAGAAAATTATAAATGTCAAATGTAATATATATATATTATAGGCATATATATATAAATAGGTATATATTTTTTTCTGATGCAATATTCAGCTCTCCCAAGGACTCCTCCTCACTGGTTCATGGTTAAAACATGTTTTATTCAAAATGTTATCTAAAAACATAACTAAAAGCACTACACTACCCACAATCCTAAAGTTTAACCCTAACATATTTCATTGGTGGAGCTCGCTTTTACCATGGAAAGGTTTACCACCGGGGCGAAAGTCAAGCCGTTAATTACTGGTGCCGCTGAACTCCCTTGTTTACAGAGCGACCATGATGTCCCCTTTCTGACATGATGCGATTTTTTAGAGATGAGGACAGAGTGTCCAAATGGGTTAAACCAGTAGGAAGTCCGGCCATGTACTGGGCTGTAGTGATTGAGAGAGCCAGCTAGAAAGACAAGACCTACAGGGTTGTGGTGAGTTTGGCAGGCTCTTAGCTGGCTGACCCGAGTTGCACCAATCATTTCGTTATCATGGTGCGGGGAATAAAAATAAATAATTAAATTATATGATATATAGCGGTGCCATTTAGTAATTTTGGTAGGATAAAATCGAGGAGTACATAATGTTGAATGAATACATAATTGAATTCACAGGTAAAAACAAGTAATAATCCCTTATATATCCACCGGCTCTTAGAAACCTCAGCTGGAACCGTTGGAACCGCCATTGATGGACGCGCGATGGTTGAGTATAGGCTACCATGTTTACTCATGGTACCATGTCGATGACGACACTATATATACATACATACTATATATTAAACTACAACACCCCCCCCCCCCCCCCCCACACACACACATAAATGCACAATTACAAAACTTTTATTAACAATATAAACACTAATAATGGCAACGGTTAAGACATGCAAGAAGCGTGTTTCGGTTGGTGCAAGTGGTCTGATAAAAAGGTCAGCAATGGATCAGGGGATGAGAAGTTTCTTAACTCGTTCACAAAATAGGCCTAATGTTCCTGGACCGTTGTCTTTTCTTGCTCGGAATCCAATGTTTTACGGTCACGAATAATTCCTGCGGTAATTGGCTAAGTTCCAGGCTGAAAACTATTTTTTTTCGATTTTCTGAAGAGCCAATAGAGAAAATTAATGGGATATTGACTTCCGGAACCAGAGTTGTTAAAAAAGGGAACGCTCACTGCTGCAAAAACTACTTTTGCTAAATCTCCTGCGCCATCGCCCCCTAGTGGAGACATTATATCAGAATAGAACAGCCCACCTTCGCCAAACGACCCTCCAGCGACGGCAGATACGGCTCCTTTGAAGTGCAGCTGACGACACACCACCTGCGCGTCGGGCAGATCCCAGCCGTTGTGACACACGGTTCCCCATTCCCCGTGAAGGTAGACCTCCACCCGGCCCTGAGAGTGGGTCTCCGCACCCGCCAACCGTATATCCCCAACCTCTGGCGACCCCATCGGGCTTTCTGGCGCACAAAGAAAACTGAGGTTATATTTGAAGGACGGAAAATATCCCAACGCTTCACGTTATGAAATAATATAACGGATTAGTGAAAAGTCAGGGCAGCAACAGCTATATAATGATTGGTCTGTAACGTTATACATCATTGAGTGGTTTGGTGGTCAACTGAGACATTTTCACAGTAGACCTTACAAACAAGGGAACAAAACAAATGTAGAAACTAGTTTTCAGTTGATCTATTTGCATTTTAAGTAATGGAATTGTAGTTGAACTTACTGAAAAGGCTCAATTTCATGGATCCGAGAGGAGAAACATGGAGAAGCAAAATCCACAAAGCAGACAGCATGGCTCCGTGCTTCTGCATGTTGGCGACTGAGGGATGTTCTAACCTGCAGGTTATTGAACCCAGCCAAACTGTGCAACTGAGTTTGGGAAAAGGAAAGTAATAAAAAATGTATTAATAAAATGCAGACATGAAGAAAAGCATTAATTTAATTTATGTGTCATCACCTTCTTGATTCTTGAATAGCTTTCACAAAACGATCATTAGCCTACCTACTGATAGCTGTTCCCGAGTTTCGTTTCCTTCCCTCCCAGTGATTGTAATCCCCTTTTATGCCCCACAACCATGGCCAATCTTAGGTTTCGTTGTGTCTGAATAGAAAAAAGTTGCACAACTGCCCCTACTGGCACACCTTATTTACATGGGAAACAAAAATTAGAAAGCAAATTCACAGGAAAACCTTACTGAAAATAACAGACAACTGTTGTGTTATACATGCTAGATGGGTATCCACATTGTAACCACTGGTGAGATATTTATATAACGGGTGCAAACCGGCCAAAAAAGCTGACAACATATTTTTGGAATAAAGAAAATGATCAATGCACGGCGCCATGCAGCCCCTCCCTTTGATTCATTCATGCCACATCTTTCTAAACAAACTCTGTCTAAGTGACGCATAGAAGTCTGTCAGTGATGTTCAGACACACTTTATGAAGCAGTACTAAAAATAAGAAAAACTTAGTCACATCTATTAGACATCTATAGATTTTTTACGTGAAATTACGCATGCATTAAAAAACAAGTGACGTACCATAACCCCCCCAACACCCCCCCACCCCACCAAAGCACATTACTTGTTATTTTTCGCCGTTCCCTCAAACAGTGCTTCGTCTTTCCCAACAGCTTCTTTCCTCAGTTTGGCTTTCCTTTCCCCTTTGCTATATTTAAAATATATATGTTTAAGAGCAGCAACAAAAGCAAATTAAGTTAACTATATAAACGCCATAACATCAAACTGATAGCAATATCAAATTTAAATAAAATAATTAATACTACTACTGAAAGAAGCTGCCCTACAGGCAACACGGCTCAGATAATAACTCTTGTATCAGCCATGCAGGTCCATAGAAGCTCAATAGCTTACTAAAACCGTTTTTTTCTTCAAAAGTATTAATTGGTTTTATATGATCATCGACATAGACTTGATGATGACAAAGACTGTAATAAGTCCCCAATTTAGAGGGGACAGGTGTGATTGTGATCAGCCATTACAAACTGTTTGACAATCCGCCCTTCTCAGTGCCGTAATGATCACAAATGAGTGTCATCCTAAATCCATCATACATCTAGGGCAGGGGTCTCGAAGTCATCTTACCTGGGGGCCGCTGGAGGTAGAGTCTGGGTCAGGCTGGGCCACATCAAGTATTCCTCAGAATAAAGGAGCACAACTGACCCCATCTAAGTTAATGATCGGGCTATAATGAGATCACGTTGGCTATGTAATCGCTGACAACAGGGGACATTTCATAGCGGTTGGTGGAAACCGGGACATTTTAGCGTCCTTTGGCTTTTGGCGGGACTCAGGACACGCAACTCAAAATTGGGACTGTCCCGGCAAAACCGGGACTTCTGGTCACCCTATCACAAGTGATAAAAAAGCGTGGCAAGCCACTCAGTAAAAAAACACTAAACTTTGATGTCAATTAGGGGGCCACAAAATATCATCAAGCGGGCCTCAATTGGCCCCCGGGCCACGAGTTTGAGACCCCTGACCTAGGTGCCCCCCCCCAGTGGGGATGTCACCAAAGCACAGGAAAAGGCAGATTTTCAAACGGCTTGTAATGGCGAATCTCACTCACATCTGGGGTTATGAAGGGGGCCCTTCAAAGTGGATTACCATGTGTGTTGAACGCAGTTTCAATTGATATTACCAAAGTGATGACTTGGAAACTAATACTCTAAGGACAGAGGGCGCTGATCTCATTACAACTCAGGAGGACATCAATAATATCACCAAACTAAATGTAAGTTTAGCTGCCATAAGAACCAGCCATTAATAGTTTAGGCAACGGTTCAAACCATTGTGCAGGATATACAGGGGGGACAAATAAAAAAACGCTCAAAAGTATTGTGTTTATGTGTGAAATATTTCTATTTACATTTGGGGGGGGGGGGGGGGGAACAACATGTTTTTCAATTTTTTTGGGGACGACAACATGTTTTCCAGAAGTTGAAGTGGCCTCGTCCACTCCATCCCCCCCTCTGCGCTCATGATGAGGACTAACCGAAATTATAAACTTTTGCAGCTAACAACTAAATTGCATGTCAGGACATCTTTGTACATTAGAAGCTACAATTGTAACACAAATGTACAATATGGGGTATATGATGGTGAACAAAGACAGATTTATTTGAATAGCTTTTTATTTGAAGGCTTTGAAGCATACATGAACATACTAATGAGAGTCACTTCACTAAGAGATCCTAATTCATTTCATTGAAAGGCAGCGTTTGCCTTCTCGTGAGTTTAGTAGGGTTTGATCCCAGTAACCAGAGGCAGACCAAACCAAACCAAGAACGAACCCAGGTTCAGACTCTGGAGAAACCGTCACCGCTTCTCCAAGGCAGCAACCATAAAGGCTAAATTGTAAACACAAGTATGGCTGCCCATCACCAATCAGTCATCCCCCACCACCACCGACAACTACCCCACCACCAGCACCACCAGCCCCAACACCACCACGACCCCACCACCCCTACCAGCATCACCACCACCGAGAGGCGGTGGGCTCAGATGTATTCGGGCCTCACCACAAAGTGGTAGATATACTCTTCACCGGTGCAGGGGTACGTTACATTCTCGCCAGTGGGCACATAAGCAAATGTACCCTTGAAGTCCATAATGTGGAAAATGTATCTTCCTTGGCAGCTTAACAGCAGCCGGTTGCTGTAGCGGATGCTGCCCTGGTACTGGAAGTTGGACGTGGACATTCTTATTCTGGCCGCAGGCAGTGAATCACACCGCACACCACGGTTGGAACAGTCGCTTTGCTTGTTGAAGAGGTTCAGCTGCCAGTCAACCATTTTGTCCGCGAAGAGAGCGCTGATATGGACAGGTGTGCTGTGAGTTTGACTTGTTCTCGGCATCGGCGTGTTGTAATACTGCTGGTAGTCATACTGCGAGTAACTGCCTCGATATCTATCTCGACGGTTGTACTGGATGTTGATCGGGCGCCGGACGTTTTCTACGCTTTGGTTAACGGTAACGCTCCACGGCGGGCCAGTGTAGATCCTGGGCTGGTAATCCTGGTCGTTTCTCTGGAAAGTGGAGCTGTTCTTCAGAGTGCCGAAGGGCAGCGAGTGCGCTTCGAACCCTTTCAGAAGCTTCTCCTCATACAGAGTCTGATGGGCGGAGTAGAGGGCGGAGGTGAAGCGTACCTCGAAGAGCTCCTTGGCGGGGATCATAGGGAAGCGCACACGGGCCAACAAGACGGCCTGCTGCTCCTCATTGGTCGTCCGGTTCACCTGGGAGACCCAGTCCTCCAGCGCTGCCAGGACGAAGGTCTCGCCCGGCACCACCAGGTCAGAGCGGGACAGAAGGGCCTGCAGCAGTTCTGCTGACACAGAGCTCCAGGCCTTGGAGGTGCTGAGCTTCTGGAAGTTCCACGCCATGTACTGGAGACAGTTCTCCTGCAGCACCCGGTCGCCTGCTCCCACCGAGTACTCGTAGAAGGAGACCTGGGTGAGGAAGGAGGGGTCCTCAGGGAGAAGCTTGGTGAAGAGGCGCCCGGCGTCCTCCATCAACCTCCTCATTCCAAAGCGCGACGCCAACTGGTGGATACACTCGGCTGTAGTCGTGGTTACTTCCAGTCTCCGCGTGTAAACGTACCTAAGAGTACACAGGGCAGATTCCACAATGGTTACCTGGGTGATGGGAGACCACACAGTGTCATTACGGTCATCCGAATCATGGTGTGCTGTAAGGCCTATACCTGATCAAACTGGGTAGATGAGGACGGCACGTCTGGGTGAGATTAATTGATATTTCGTCAACATCAGTAGAGGCGTTGAAGCCAGGGAAACGTGAGAGGATCATCCTGTGTGCGCACACTGTTGTGTTCACCATCTCCCCATCGTATCGTTTAAGGCCGGTGTAAGTTTGTCCGTGGATCAGGAAGTCGCAGCCCTCCTCGCTGTCAAAGAGTTGCCCAAGATCCTCAGACAGATCAAGACTATGGTCCACATAGTTCTCACTAGTGCCTAAAGTGTGGAGAAAGATATACTGTATATATTACTATTCAAAATGTACAGTGGTGCCTAAAGCATTGGTTGTGTACCCCCAAGGTGTAGGTCTACTTTGGAATACTGCAATGTCTTAGAGGGGGTACACTGGTAGAAAAAGTTGGAGGAACACTGGAAATTAACACTTTTGTAAGTATTTTACGGCCATAATGATTGAATAATTCTGATATCTACCTGCTACACAAATAACTCCAGCATCTTGCTTGTGTGTGCAATCCCTTATTCCCCATCCATTGTAGGAACAGTTGGAAAGAGAGTTCTCTGTGCCAACACACTTCGTCCGGTCAAGCCAAATCTGTCCGGATCCTAGAGAATGTATTGAAATTAGAAATTGTTAGTTCACAATGGCCGGTAATCGTGTGTGGTTTTGTGGGAGAAAATTATAAATGTCAAATGTAATATATATATATTAGAGGCATATATATATAAATAGGTATATATTTTTTTCTGATGAAATATTCAGCTCTCCCAAGGCCTCCTCCTCACTGGTTCATGGTTAAAACATGTTTTATTCAAAATGTTATCTAAAAACATAACTAAAAGCACTACACTACCCACAATCCTAAATTTTAACCCTAACATATTTCATTGGTGGAGCTCGCTTTTACCATGGAAAGGTTTACCACCGGGGCGAAAGTCAAGCCGTTAATTACTGGTGCCGCTGAACTCCCTCGTTTACAGAGCGACCATGATGTCCCCTTTCTGACATGATGCGATTTTTTAGAGATGAGGACAGAGTGTCCAAATGGGTTAAACCAGTAGGAAGTCCGGCCATGTACTGGGCTGTAGTGTTTGAGAGAGCCAGCTTGAAAGACAAGACCTACAGGGTTGTGAGTTTGGCAGGCTCTTAGCTGGCTGACCCGAGTTGCACCAATCATTTCGTTATCATGGTGCGGGGAATAAAAATAAATAATTAAATTATATGATATATAGCGGTGCCATTTAGTAAATTTGGTAGGATAAAATCGAGGAGTATATAATGTTGAATGAATACATAATTGAATTCACAGGTAAAAACAAGTAATAATCCCTTATATATCCACCGGCTCTTAGAAACCTCTGCTGGAACCGTTGGAACCGCCATTGATGGACGCGCGATGGTTGAGTATAGGCTACCATGTTTACCTAGGTACCATGTCGATGACGACACTATATATACATTACATACTATATATTAAACTACAAACCCCCCCCCCCCCCACACACACACACACACACACATAAATGCACAATTACAAAACTTTTATTAACAATATAAACACTAATAATGGCAACGGTTAAGACATGCAAGAAGCGTGTTTCGGTTGGTGCAAGTGGTCTGATAAAAAGGTCAGCAATGGATCAGGGGATGAGAAGTTTCTTAACTCGTTCACAAAATAGGTCTAATGTTCCTGGACCTTTGTCTTTTCTTGCTCGGAATCCAATGTTTTACGGTCACGAATAATTCCTGCGGTAATTGGCTAAGTTCCAGGCTGAAAACTATTTTTTTCGATTTTCTGAAGAGCCAATAGAGAATATTAATGGGATATTGACTTCCGGAACCAGAGTTGTTAAAAAAGGGAACGCTCACTGCTGCAAAAACTGCTTTTGCTAAATCTGCTGCGCCATCGCCCCCTAGTGGAGACATTATATCAGAATAGAACAGCCCACCTTCGCCAAACGACCCTCCAGCGACGGCAG
Source organism: Gadus chalcogrammus (assembly GCF_026213295.1). Lineage (NCBI taxonomy): Eukaryota > Metazoa > Chordata > Actinopteri > Gadiformes > Gadidae > Gadus > Gadus chalcogrammus. The sequence goes on along the minus strand of NC_079413.1, from coordinate 1,037,319 downwards.
ATACGGCTCCTTTGAAGTGCAGCTGACGACACACCACCTGCGCGTCGGGCAGATCCCAGCCGTTGTGACACACGGTTCCCCATTCCCCGTGAAGGTAGACCTCCACCCGGCCCTGAGAGTGGGTCTCCGCACCCGCCAACCGTATATCCCCAACCTCTGGCGACCCCATCGGGCTTTCTGGCGCACAAAGAAAACTGAGGTTATATTTGAGGGACGGAAAATATCCCAACGCTTCACGTTATGAAATAATATAACGGATTAGTGAAAAGTCAGGGCAGCAACAGCTATATAATGATTGGCCTGTAACGTTATACATCATTGAGTGGTTTGGTGATCAACTGAGACATTTTCACAGTAGACCTTACAAACAAGGGAACAAAACAAATTTAGAAACTAGTTTTCAGTTGATCTATTTGCATTTTAAGTAATGGAATTGTAGTTGAACTTACTGAAAAGGCTCAATTTCATGGATCCGAGAGGAGAAACATGGAGAAGCAAAATCCACAAAGCAGACAGCATGGCTCCGTGCTTCTGCATGTTGGCGACTGAGGGATGTTCTAACCTGCAGGTTATTGAACCCAGCCAAACTGTGCAACTGAGTTTGGGAAAAGGAAAGTAATAAAAAATGTATTAATAAAATGCAGACATGAAGAAAAGCATTAATTTAATTTATGTGTCATCACCTTCTTGATTCTTGAATAGCTTTCACAAAACGATCATTAGCCTACCTACTGATAGCTGTTCCCGAGTTTCGTTTCCTTCCCTCCCAGTGATTGTCATCCCCTTTTATGCCCCACAACCATGGCCAATCTTAGGTTTCGTTGTGTCTGAATAGAAAAAAGTTGCACAACTGCCCCTACTGGCACACCTTATTTACATGGGAAACAAAAATTAGAAAGCAAATTCACAGGAAAACCTTACTGAAAATAACAGACAACTGTTGTGTTAAACATGCTAGATGGGTATCCACATTGTAACCACTGGTGAGATATTTATATAACGGGTGCAAACCGGCCAAAAAAGCTGACAACATATTTTTGGAATAAAGAAAATGATCAATGCACGGCGCCATGCAGCCCCTCCCTTTGATTCATTCATGCCACATCTTTCTAAACAAACTCTGTCTAAGTGACACATAGAAGTCTGTCAGTGATGTTCAGACACACTTTATGAAGCAGTACTAAAAATAAGAAAAACTTAGTCACATCTATTAGACATCTATAGATTTTTTACGTGAAATTACGCATGCATTAAAAAACAAGTGACGTACCATAACCCCCCCCAACACCCCCCCACCCCACCAAAGCACATTACTTGTTATTTTTCGCCGTTCCCTCAACCAGTGCTTCGTCTTTCCCAACAGCTTCTTTCCTCACTTTGGCTTTCCTTTCCCCTTTGCTATATTTAAAATATATATGTTTAAGAGCAGCAACAAAAGCAAATTAAGTTAACTATATAAACGCCATAACATCAAACTGATAGCAATATCAAATTTAAATAAAATAATTAATACTACTACTGAAAGAAGCTGCCCTACAGGCAACACGGCTCAGATAATAACTCTTGTATCAGCCATGCAGGTCCATAGAAGCTCAATAGCCTACTAAAACCGTTTTTTTCTTCAAAAGTATTAATTGGTTTTATATGATCATCGACATAGACTTGATGATGACAAAGACTGAAATAAGTCCCCAATTTAGAGGGGACAGGTGTGATTGTGATCAGCCATTAGAAACTGTTTGACAATCCGCCCTTCTCAGTGCCGTAATGATCACAAATGAGTGTCATCCTAAATCCATCATACATCTAGGGCAGGGGTCTCGAAGTCATCTTACCTGGGGGCCGCTGGAGGTAGAGTCTGGGTCAGGCTGGGCCACATCAAGTATTCCTCAGAATAAAGGAGCACAACTGACCCCATCTAAGTTAATGATCGGGCTATAATGAGATCACGTTGGCTATGTAATCGCTGACAACAGGGGACATTTCATAGCGGTTGGTGGAAACCGGGACATTTTAGCGTCCTTTGGCTTTTGGCGGGACTCAGGACACGCAACTCAAAATTGGGACTGTCCCGGCAAAACCGGGACTTCTGGTCACCCTATCACAAGTGATAAAAAAGCGTGGCAAGCCACTCAGTAAAAAAACACTAAACTTTGATGTCAATTAGGGGGCCACAAAATATCATCAAGCGGGCCTCAATTGGCCCCCGGGCCGCGAGTTTGAGACCCCTGACCTAGGTGCCCCCCCCCAGTGGGGATGTCATCAAAGCACAGGAAAAGGCAGATTTTCAAACGGCTTGTAATGGCGAATCTCACTCACATCTGGGGTTATGAAGGGGGCCCTTCAAAGTGGATTACCATGTGTGTTGAACGCAGTTTCAATTGATATTACCAAAGTGATGACTTGGAAACTAATACTCTAAGGACAGAGGGCGCTGATCTCATTACAACTCAGGAGGACATCAATAATATCACCAAACTAAATGTAAGTTTAGCTGCCATAAGAACCAGCCATTAATAGTTTAGGCAACGGTTCAAACCATTGTGCAGGATATACAGGGGGGACAAATAAAAAAACGCTCAAAAGTATTGTGTTTATGTGTGAAATATTTCTATTTACATTTGGGGGGGGGGGGGGGGGGAAACAACATGTTTTTCAATTTTTTGGGGGGGACAACATGTTTTCCAGAAGTTGAAGTGGCCTCGTCCACTCCATCCCCCCTGTGCGCTCATGATGAGGACTAGCCGAAATTATAAACTTTTGCAGCTAACAACTAAATTGCATGTCAGGACATCTTTGTACATTAGAAGCTACAATTGTAACACAAATGTACCATATGGGGTATATGATGGTGAACAAAGACAGATTTATTTGAATAGCTTTTTATTTGAAGGCTTTGAAGCATACATGAACATACTAATGAGAGTCACTTCACTAAGAGATCCTAATTCATTTCATTGAAAGGCAGCGTTTGCCTTCTCGTGAGTTGAGTAGGGTTTGATCCCAGTAACCAGAGGGCAGACCAAACCAAACCAAGAACGAACCCAGGTTCAGACTCTGGAGAAACCGTCACCGCTTCTCCAAGGCAGCAACCATAAAGGCTAAATTGTAAACACAAGTATGGCTTCCCATCACCAATCGGTCATCCCCCACCACCACCGACAACATCCCCACCACCAGCACCACCAGCCCCAACACCACCACCGACCCCACCACCCCTACCAGCATCACCAGCACCGAGAGGCGGTGGGCTCAGATGTATTCAGGCCTCACCACAAAGTGGTAGATATACTCTTCATCGGTGCAGGGGTACGTTACATTCTCGCCAGTGGGCACATAAGCAAATGTACCCTTGAAGTCCATAATGTGGAAAATGTATCTTCCTTGGCAGCTTAACAGCAGCCGGTTGCTGTAGCGGATGCTGCCCTGGTACTGGAAGTTGGACGTGGACATTCTCATTCTGGCCGCAGGCAGTGAATCACACCGCACACCACGGTTGGAACAGTCGCTTTGCTTGTTGAAGAGGTTCAGCTGCCAGTCAACCATTTTGTCCGCGAAGAGAGCGCTGATATGGACAGGTGTTCTGTGAGTTTGACTTGTTCTCGGCATCGGCGTGTTGTAATACTGCTGGTAGTCATACTGCGAGTAACTGCCTCGATATCTATCTCGACGGTTGTACTGGATGTTGATCGGGCGCCGGACGTTTTCTACGCTTTGGTTAACGGTAACGCTCCACGGCGGGCCAGTGTAGATCCTGGGCTGGTAATCCTGTTCGTTTCTCTGGAAAGTGGAGCTGTTCTTCAGAGTGCCGAAGGGCAGCGAGTGCGCTTCGAACCCTTTCAGAAGCTTCTCCTGATACAGAGTCTGATGGGCGGAGTAGAGGGCGGAGGTGAAGCGTACCTCGAAGAGCTCCTTGGCGGGGATCATAGGGAAGCGCACACGGGCCAACAAGACGGCCTGCTGCTCCTCATTGGTCGTCCGGTTCACCAGGGAGACCCAGTCCTCCAGCGCTGCCAGGACGAAGGTCTCGCCCGGCACCACCAGGTCAGAGCGGGACAGAAGGGCCTGCAGCAGTTCTGCTGACACAGAGCTCCAGGCCTTGGAGGTGCTGAGCTTCTGGAAGTTCCACGCCATGTACTGGAGACAGTTCTCCTGCAGCACCCGGTCGCCTGCTCCCACCGAGTACTCGTAGAAGGAGACCTGGGTGAGGAAGGAGGGGTCCTCAGGGAGAAGCTTGGTGAAGAGGCGCCCGGCGTCCTCCATCAACCTCCTCATTCCAAAGCGCGACGCCAACTGGTGGATACACTCGGCTGTAGTCGTGGTTACTTCCAGTCTCCGCGTGTAAACGTACCTAAGGGTACACAGGGCAGATTCCACAATGGTTACCTGGGTGATGGGAGACCACACAGTGTCATTACGGCCATCCGAATCATGGTGTGCTGTAAGGCCTATACCTGATCAAACTGGGTAGATGAGGACGGCACGTCTGGGTGAGATTAATTGATATTTCGTCAACATCAGTAGAGGCGTTGAAGCCAGGGAAACGTGAGAGGATCATCCTGTGTGCGCACACTGTTGTGTTCACCATCTCCCCATCGTATCGTTTAAGGCCGGTGTAAGTTTGTCCGTGGATCAGGAAGTCGCAGCCCTCCTCGCTGTCAAAGAGTTGCCCAAGATCCTCAGACAATTCAAGACTATGGTCCACATAGTTCTCACTAGTGCCTAAAGTGTGGAGAAAGATATATATATTTAGTAGTATTCTAAATGTTTGAGAACACTGGAAATAAACACTATTTTTTATTAGTGTTTACTGCCGTAATGGTTGAATAATTCTAATATCTACCTGCTACACAAATAACTCCCGCATCTTGCTTGTGTGTGCAATCACTTATTCCCCATCCATTGTAGGAACAGTTAGAAAGAGAGTTCTCTGTGCCAACACACTTCGTCTGGTCAAGCCAAATCTCTCCGGATCCTAGAGAATGTATTGAAATTAGAAATTGTTAGTTCACAATGGCCGGTAATCGTGTGTGGTTTTGTGGGAGAAAATTATATATCTATGTAAAATGTAATATATATATATGTAACAGACCTATTGAGTATTCACCTGTATATTTACGTTTCGCCCGGTACCCTTTTGCGTGCCTCGCACGTAGTCGCGTCGAAAACGTAAGTTTAATTTGTCTTAAAGCCTGTACTTTGGTTAGATAAATGTTGGGTTCATATTGAAACATTTTGTATGTAAGTTTTATAGTTCATGTTTCTTACACCGGTCGTATTTCTATGCCATTTTATGTCCGTGTATAGCGTGTGAAGCAAGCTAACAGCTGTCCCATGAATGTACGGTGAATGCAACTTTTCCATCTAAATTTTCCCTCGTCTTGCACCCTTGGCAAGCGGAGCGAGGTATGTTGGTTTGTTGTAAGCTTTTAGTGTGATGTTTAAGTTTGGTGTCTTTATGCAAGTGTAGCAAATAATGCACACATTTAAGTTTTCTTTGTTGTGCTGAAATATGTTTTCTGTCATTCTTTTATTTCCTGTATTGGAATAATATTTGAATTCAAGTGAATATTTTAAAGGTCTTTCAGATGTTTATGCAGTTTGCACACACATGAATGTTATCTTAATATTAAGAGACTAGTGAAACTTTCTTTAATTTGTGAACGTGGAAATTGTACTGCACTGATGTTAATATATTTGTGTAATAGTGCAACCATTTTGTGTTACTTTTTCTAGGTTCACAGTGCTATATCGACAGAAGAATTCCGCAATAAAAGGTTGCACCCCTCAGAGACTCTCCGGTTACTTCGATGTCAAGGGCTGCTACAATATATATATGTATATATATTAGTGCTGTCAAGCGATTAAAATATTTATTCGAGATTAATCGCATTAATGTCATAGTTAACTCACGATTTAATCGCACATTTTTTTCCTATGCTAAATATCCCTTGATTTCTTTGTCCCATTAATTGTTCTCATTTTAATGCTCTTATCAACATGGAGAAGTGCATCGGCTTTCCTTGTGGAAATGTTTTTTTATTGATAACAACATTGGCATATACTGATCAAAACAGGACGATGCAAAAAAAAAGCCTATAGTGCAATTAAACGATGAACATACAAACATACTGCCTTGAACATAGCAGTCAGGCTACTGCTTCTTTGTTTTGAGCCAATTTTTTATTAATAAATTGCGTTAATCGCGCAATAAAAAAATGAACGCCGTTAAAATTGGTTTGCGTTAACGCCGTTAATAACGCGTTTAACTGACAGCACAAATATATATATATACATATATATATGGTTTTATTTCTGATGTAATATTCAGCTGTCCCAAGGGCCCCTCCTCCTCTTGGTTAAAATGTTTTAGGTGAGTTATTTATAGACATAATTTAAAAGCACTACACTACCCACAATCCTAAAGTTTAACGCAACGTATTTCATTGGTGGAGCGCGCTTTTACCATGGAAAGGTTTACCGCCGGTGTTGTGCCGAATTTCGACCCCCCCCGCATATTACGACCCCCCTTCGCGTGAACGCGCATTCGCTTATTGTCTACGCCCCATACTTTCATTTAGTTCGAGGCGCTCTTCCTTCCGACAATATTAGTCTAAATTAGTGTTTATATTCTATCACAACATCACATGTTGAGCAACTTATCACAGAAAGCGATGGCGTATTTTAGATTGTAAGTTTGAAGACGAACACATCGCAATGGAGCCTCCGACGACCCATGTACGCTACAACATTCACGATAATGAACTACGAGAGCACTTAAATACGTAATAGTTAAAAGTAATACATTTATGCATTATGTTATTTACTCATATTAATTTTGACAACCTCTTGGTAGCCTACCCTTGGTAGCACATTTAACTGACTGATCCAAAACGAAGGAAATCCTTTACTAGGTACAGACTCAGTGAGCACAGCCTCGCCTTCGAGAGAGTGAAGGATATTGATTCGGTCGTTTTGATTCGTTCGTTACGTCAGATTACATCTTAAAAAAAATAAAAAAATAAAAAAACTTTTTATAATTATTTTCTTTAATTGGTCATGGGTCCGGATAGGACCGTCAAGACCGCAGTCCGGCGTTTTTGAGATGCCTGCTATGTAGTATACTGAACGTCCCACCAATATTTATACCACTTGCTTACTCTCTATATTTCATTCATGGTTTTACATTTATAATTGTATTTTACTTTACATTTAATTCTTCATTGTTCAGGCATTACAGAACTTGCATGGTCATCAATAAAAAATAAATACAGTTTAATTTCTTTGTTTGTTCTTAAATTGACGTAGAATGGAGCAAAGACTCCTGGGATTGGGAAATGCGTTTATCCAATAAACAGATGGTGGTCAAGTCTATTTTTGAAAAAATGTAGGGGGATATATACGTCGAATGGTATGACCCAAGATACGTCAGACAGAGAAAGCGCGCATATCCGACGGTACCGCCTTGTCATTGGTTTACCTAGGTGCCATTCCAACACCATTGCTACCTCTCATTGGCTGAATCTTTGAGAAAGTTGTAGACTCAATCAATATAAGTCGCGGGGAGACGGAGCTCTGTTCGTTTGTATATTTTATTTACGTGACCATATGTTTGGTTTATGTTTAAAAAAAAAGAATCAAAGAACCAGTTCTTCTTGTTTTGGGGAACCAGTTCTTGTCGTTCACGTTCGGGATTCGTTCGTTGTAACGAATCAGTCGCGACCGACACATCCCTAATACATATACATATGTACATCCATACACATATTCATAATATGTACTGTTCATTATATTGACATGGTAGGCATCAACACTGGGAGCATTTTGACTGAGTGAGTAATTCTGCCTGCATGAATTGGCTGTCAGAATACAACGCCCCCCTCCCCCCACACCTGCCAAATGTCCCCTGTTATGACTACACGTCTGACATTTCTACAGTCACATCCGGTGACCTAACGATGTAACCCCAAAAAATTTGAAGTGTCTCAGACTTTGCAAACAAGAAATAGGAGGGGGGGTTGAAATACGGCAGGCTAAATTGCCTGCCAGAATACAACCCCCCCCCCCCCCCCCCCGCCAAATGTCCCCTGTTGTGACTACACGTCTGAAATTTCTACAATCACATCCAGTGACCTAACGATGTAACCCCAATAAATTTGAAGTGTCTCAGCCTTTGCAAACATGAAATAGGAGGGGGGTGATGAATATGGCAGGCTAAATTGGCTGGATATTGAATATATCCAGTATAAACAGTATATATTCAATATATCGAAAATATATATTGGATATATTCAATATATATCCAATATATCCAATATCCTTCACTCTCTCGAAGGCGAGGCTTTGCTCACTGAGGATGTACCTAGTAAAGGATTTCCTTAGTTTTGGATCAGTCACAGTTAAATGTGCTTTCCAGGGTAGGCTACCAAGAGGTTGTCAAAATTAATATGAGTAAATAACATAATGCATAAATGTATTACTTTTAACTATTACGTATTTAAGTGCTCTCGTAGTTCATTATCGTGAATGTTGTAGCGTAGACATGGGTCGTCGGAGGTTACATTGCGATGTGTTCGTCTTCAAACATACAATCTAAAATATGCCATCGCTTTCTGTGATAAGTTGCTCAACATGTGATGTTGTGATAGAATATAAACACTAATATTGTCGGAAGGAAGAGCGCCTCGAACTAAATGAAAGTATGGGGCGTAGACAATAAGCGAATGCGCGTTCACGCGAAGGGGGGTCGTAATATGCGGGGGGGGGTCGAAATTCGGCACAACACCTGCGCGAAAGTCAAGCCGTTGATTACTGCTGCCGCTGAACCCGATCGTTTACACAGGGACCATGATGTCCCTTTTTGACATGATGCGGTTTTTTAGAGATGAGGACAGTGTCCAAATCTGTGTGCTAAATCTGCTGCGCCATCCCCCCCTAGTGAAGACATATCAGAATAGAACAGCCCACCTTCGCCAAACGACCCTCCAGCGACGGCAGATACGGCTCCTTTGAAGTGGAGCTGACGACACACAACCTGCGCGTCCGGCAGATCCCAGCCGTTGTGACACACGGTTCCCCATTCCCCGTGAAGGTAGACCTCCACCCGGCCCTGAGAGTGGGTCTCCGCACCCGCCAACCGTATATCCCCATCCTCTGGCGACCCCATCGGGCTTTCTGGCGCACAAAGAAAAAGGAGGTTATATTTGAGGGACGGAAAATATCCCAACGCTTCACGTTATGAAATAATAAAACGGATTAGTGAAAAGTCAGGGCAGCAACAGCTATATAATGAAAGGCCTGTAATGTTATACATCATTGAGTGATTTGGTGATCAACAGACATTTTCACAGTATAGGCCTTACAAACAAGGGAACAAAACAAATTTAGAAACTAGTTTTCAGTTGATCTATTTGCATTTTTAGTGATGGAATTGTAGTTGAACTTACTGAAAAGGGGCAATTTCATGGATCCGAGAGGAGAAACATGGAGAAGCAAAATCCACAAAGCAGACAGCATGGCTCCGTGCTTCTGTATGTTGACGACTGAGATACGTTATAATCTGCAGGTAATGGACTCCAGCCAAATAATGCAACTGAGTTTGAGGCAATGAAAGTAATAAAAAATGTATTAATAAAATGCAGACATGAATAAATGCATTAATTTAATTCATATGTCACCACCTTCTTGATTCTTGAATGGCTTTCACAAAACGATCATTCGCCTACCTACTGATAGCTGTTTCGTGAAACCCGAGTTTCGTTTCTTCCCCTCCCAGTGATTGTCCGTCCCTTTTATGCCCTACAACCCAGGTTTCATTTTGTCTGAATATCAAAGTTGCAACCTTGCCCCAACTGGCACACCTTATTTTATGGGATACGAACATTAGAAAGCAAATACACTGGAAGACCTTACTGAAAATAACAGACAACTGTTGTGGTAAACATGCTAGATTGGGGGGGCCCAAACGAATGGAGGGGGGGGGGGGCTAAGCCCCCCCAAGATGTTCAAAAGCCCCCCCCCCTACAATATTTTTTTTTTAAGGAAATCGTAACTTGCTAAGCCAGACTATGAGTTGAAATAATTACTAATACAATTAGAGGTTGTCTTTAACTTGGACTCATTGTTTCCGAGAGCGCTGGCGGGAGGGGCTAGGGCTGAGGGGTCATTTAACGTTACATTTTCTGAATGGTCGCGTTGGCAACTTGGCACTCGGCGGGCAGAGTTAAGAAATAAGAGGAGACAAAGGAGGATTTGCAGATCACAGAGGGAAATTGTAAATAGGTTCTAATGTGCAATTGCCTGAGGTCTACTTAAGGGAAAGGAAAGGATTCATCTACTGTAATTTTAGAGTAGCCGCCCTAGAATAAGTTAAACAACGTAGCTGCTAGCCTATGACAGCTTTCAGTCCCTGCAGATTGCTGTTATAATCAGCAATATTGTGAGAGTGACAAGTTACAACAAATGGCTTGGTGTCCCTAATGGTATATCAGTCAACTCATTGACCAGATGGATATACGAAGGTAGTTGAAGGTACTTGACGTGTGAGGGAGAAGAAGCAGAGCATGGTGAGTGGCAGAGAAGCTGATGCTGACGGAGCCTGCGAAGTCAGTCAAGATCTACTAGGCATACAGGTCGAGTTTTTTTTACGTTCTTCCAACAAGTGGTCTTCTTGTGTCCATGAACTAACAACCAGCCAAAATGACTGTTTATTATTTCATCGCGTGTGCGCGAGGGTGTGTGTGTGGGTGTGTGTGTGTGTGTGTGTGCGCGCTCGCGTGTGTGTTTGCGTCTCCCCCTCCCTAATGTGTCATGGAATGTGTCAAATGTGCCAAAAAAGGTGACATCTTTTCGGAATAAAACCCCCTATGATTCATTCATGCCACATATTTCTAAACAAAGTGTCTATTTCTAAGTCTAAGTGACACATAGAAGTCTGTCAGTGATGTTCAGACCCACTCGATGAAGCAGTAGGGGAGACCGGGTATGGTTGTAACACATTTTTCTTCAGCACCTAAAACGACATTTTCTTTTAAAGCTACAGTTCTGGACCTGTTAGGCAAAGTACCCACATTTGTATGCTACAAGTGGCAACCATTAACATCTCCTCAACTATATCACGGAATTTGTGAGATTATGACAAATACAATGTATTTTGTTACAACCTACCGGGGTAGGTTGTAACCTACTGGGTATGTTGTCATGTTCATGTGATCATGCCCTGTTCCTTTTTTTCAGGACGTTGATGATGAGGAAGGTTCATACAATGATGTGCCAGAGGGGAACCTGCTGCCATGAACAGGAAAACACCAGTCCACACATGCAGTCCCTCCACCACAATGCCTCCTCAGTGGGAATCATCTTGGAGGGAAACATTGTGATGGATGTTGAGAGCCTGCCCCAGGCCATGTAGCCTACATTGTCTTCGGACTTACCTATGCACTGCATCTCAACTACCCAAAGTACATGAAGAACACTTTTGATTTTTTTCAACAGGTACTTCTGAACTTAGGTAAGACAGATCTGAAACCTAAACTTCAAACACTCAAGAATCAGCCTGCAATGTAAGATCCAGCATCTCCTCTTCCCAAGTCGTGAAATGTGAGGTTTTTTAATAAATAATTGGTAGTTGTAGAGTGTGTGTTGTTGATAGCTGGTTTACAGCCTCACCTGGCCTGAGTCAGACTAATTAGACTCTGGCTGGGTGGGGCTGCACACCTGTGGTGCAGAGCAACCATGGCACCCAGGATAAACCAGCTATCACCACATACACTGCCCCGAGCTACTACTGTCGGGGCAGCTTGTAACACCAGCTCGGCGAATACCACCTGCCACCTTAAACAAAGGTATATTTAATCCAACATCTACCTGGGTCCCGTGTCTCAGAGGGCCCCAGGAAAAGCCACTAAGGTGGCGTGTGGCAGAGGTAAACTGCCTGCTGGCGTTGAGGTGGCTGTTGGTTCCAGTGCGGGTTTGGGCAGCCCTTCCGTGTCCCTTCCTGGTCAGAGGGGCAGGGTCGCTCCTGACCACACGCCACCTAATTGGCTTTGGCCCTCCGAGGACACAGGTAGATGTTTTCATATGCTTTTATTGCACCACAGGTGTGCAGTCCCACCCGGTCTAATCAGTCCGACTCAGGCCAGGTGAGGCTGTAAACCAGCTATCAACACACACTCCACACACACCCTCCACAGTAGTAAAAGTAGTAGTAAAAAAATTGTTACATGGGGGATGGAGAAAGCATGGGGGCTCGTGAGGAGGGGAGATAAAGGGAGGAGGAGGGCAGAGTACGGGCAGTTTTATTTTTCACCCTTATTCTGTCTCACGCATGCTTTTTTATTTTATCTTATATCTCTCTTTTATCTTACTATTGCGCAAGTACGCCTGCATGCTTGCACAATAGCATACTGCCCGAGAATGAAGTATCGGTGTCAAATCTGTCCGTGGGAAAAGTAACGTTGCGCTAGGGTGGCCGTGGTATGCGGTATTACCGGTGTTACCGGTGTTGAGGACACTGGCCACACAGTGGCCACACAGTTATTTATTTATTTATTTTACTCGGTGTGAAAATGTGCACACCGCGGAAACCCTACATTGCGCCGAATTGAAAAATGAACCCGCTATAATGAAATAGCAGTAATATTTCCACATCAATTGATAAAATAACAGGGGATGGGAAGGGGCCAGGGGGGATGGCTGTTTCAGAAGGGGGATGATTTTGATCATTTTAATTCCAAAGGGGGAGGCCATCCTCGCTCACCCCCCCTCAACTCGAGTGCTGCCTGTAGGCATGGTACCACCCCTTTAAAGGCCGTGTTACAGGGTTTATTTTCCAACAAATTTGTGCAATTAGCTTGTTGGTAATAAAGATTTGAACTGTTATTTATTGTATTTAATGTTGTTAGGTATCACAAAACGGAATGTAATATGAAAAAGTAGGTACTATTTTAGTGGTTAGCTATTGATTCTCATTTCCCCCAGAATGCCTTGCATGACGTCACGTTGGGGAGACACGGACCAAAGCGCAGCTGCGTTCACACCAAAAGATGCATTTGCTGCCCGAACGCATTGTCGCCGAAGTTTTGCGGCGCAGCAAATCAAGTTTTGCGGCGCAGGAAAGCTTTTGCTGCGCCGCAAAACCTTTGCTGCGCCGCAAAACCTTTGCTGCGCCGCAAAACTTCGGCGACAACTCGTTCGGGCAGCAAATGCATCTTTTGGTCATTGTAAAGAATAATACCTCGAGGCTACTGTTTGTTTGTTTTTATCCCCGCGTCACCCGGAAGTGATGATTCTGTCGACCAATCAACGGAGGGGGTGTGTAGCTAGAATTTCCAGGGACCCTTTCAGGCGTCTCGTCTCGTTTTTAGTACCCCAACGGAGGAGTCCTAAAAACGAAGCCAAAACGGGTGCGGCTAAGTCCGGGTCACGCCCACTTTTGGCGGTGGAAACGCGACCGATCCGCACCTTTGCGATCCGATCCATTCCGCACTCTGCAGTGGAAACGCGCCATTATGCCGCGTTTCCACTGCAGGGTGCGGAACGGATCGGATCGCAAAGGTGCGGTAGGGAGGGGGCGGTATAGCCCAGCTCAGTTCCGAGGTCGCGTTTCCACTGCCGACAGTACCCTTTGTGGTAGGCCGGATGTCGATCGCCGCGGCAGCTACGTAAACATCGTCTTCCTCCCCAAGAATGCAGATGAACGTCTCCACCTCCTTGTTCGCCCAAGCAAGCGTTTTACGCAACATGTTAATTGTAAAGAATAATACCTCGAGGCTACTGTTTGTTTTTATCCCCGCGTCACCCGGAAGTGATGATTCTGTCGACCAATCAACGGAGGGGGTGTGAGCCCACCCAATATGAGACATATTACATATGATTTTGGATTCAATTTAAAAGAAAATGCCCTGTTATTTCAGGCTCATTTCACTTCAGGGTTATAGTTCACAACCCCATGGGGTTGAAGTGAAATGAGCATGGAATAAAAGGGCATTTTCTTTTAAATCGAATCCAAAATCATTTGTAATATGTCTCAGATTGGAATGTTTGGTGGGCTTTTATTTTGAAAGTAAATACCACAACGGCCGTACACTTCCTTTGATAGTGTTTGCTTTTATTGACTGTCTTTTTGTATGTACCCGACGAATGCTTTTACTTTAAACTAGTTCTGAGACGCTATTACCGTAATGGCTAGTATATACAGGTACGGCAAAAAACTGGGTCGGCTGGCTTGACCGCCGATCTCGATGAGTCGGCTGGCATGGCCGCAGTCGTAGGTGAAGGGTTTTATTTTGAAAACGTTGCGATATACCAACCAAAGGATGTTTAGAGTAAAGGCGCACGAAGATTTTGTGTGACGGCTGGCTTAACCGCGGATGAACGAATAGCTGCTCACTTGACCGCAGTAACTGAGCTGGGCTATACCGCCCCCTCCCTACCACACCTTTGCGATCCGATCCGTTCCGCACCCTGCAGTGGAAACGCGGCATAAAGGCCTCTACATACCTCCGGATACGGACAGTTTCGTCCGGTCCCGGAGGTGTTTCGTGGGAACAATAACAATAAACAATAAAATAAAAATGTCAGGTATATAGTATAATATAAGTATATACAAATAATATAGATAGATAGATAGATGGATAGATGGATAGATGGATGGATGGATGGATGGATGGATGGATGGATAGATAGATAGATAGATAAGACGAAACACCTCCGGGACCGGACGAAAGTGTCCGTATCCGGAGGTATGTAGAGGCCTTAAGGCTACGGTGTGTGGCACATTTCACACAGGCTACAACTTCGCTCACGGTCACTCGGCAAAGCGATGAGCTGAAACCGATCAAACAGGACATCAAAGCATCCCAGCAGTAAGTGTCTAACCTTACAATGTCCCGCCGTGCTCATACCTGCAGAGAACAATATAACACAGCAGACCACACACAGAAGTCACTGCTACAGGGCAACTGAGAAAGTCACTGCCTGGTCCCATTAAAGTTGAAGTTGCTGATTACTTCCGACATAAGATTCAAAATAAAAGCCAACCAAAGTTTCCAATATGAGACATATTACATATGATTTTGGATTCAATTTAAAAGAAAATGCCCTGTTATTTCAGGCTCATTTCACTTCAGGGTTATAGTTCACGACCCCATGGGGTCACGCAAAAGGTTTCAGAACATTCTGATGTGGAGTTTCAAAATAAAAGCCCACCAAAAATTCCAATATGAGACATATTACATATGATTTTGGATTCAATTTAAAAGAAAATGCCCTGTTATTTCAGGCTCATTTCACATCAGGGTTATAGTTCACAACCCCATGGGGTCAGGCAAGAAGTTTCAGAACAATATGAGACATATTACATATGATTTTGGATTCAATTTAAAAGAAAATGCCCTGTTATTTCAGGCTCATTTCACTTCAGGGTTATAGTTCACGACCCCATGGGGTCACGCAAAAGGTTTCAGAACATTCTGATGTGGAGTTTCAAAATAAAAGCCAACCAAAGTTTCCAATATGAGACATATTACATATGATTTTGGATTCAATTTAAAATAAAATGCCCTGTTATTTCAGGCTCATCTCACTTCATGGTTATAGGTCACGACCCCATGGGGTTGAAGTGAAATGAGCATGGAATAACAGGGCATTTTCTTTTAAATCGAATCCAAAATCATTTGTAATATGTCTCAGATTGGAATGTTTGGTGGGCTTTTATTTTGAAAGTAAATACCACAACGGCCGTACACTTCCTTTGATAGTGTTTGCTTTTATTGACTGTCTCTTTGTATGTACCCGACGAATGCTTTTACTTTAAACTAGTTCTGAGACGCTATTACCGTAATGGCTAGTATATACAGGTACGGCAAAAAACTGGGTCGGCTGGCTTGACCGCCGATCTCGATGAGTCGGCTGGCATGGCCGCAGTCGTAGGTGAAGGGTTTTATTTTGAAAACGTTGCGATATACCAACCAAAGGATGTTTAGAGTAAAGGCGCACGAAGATTTTGTGTGACGGCTGGCTTAACCGCGGATGAACGAATAGCTGCTCACTTGACCGCAGTAACTGAGCTGGGCTATACCGCCCCCTCCCTACCGCACCTTTGCGATCCGATCCGTTCCGCACCCTGCAGTGGAAACGCGGCATAAAGGCCTCTACATACCTCCGGATACGGACAGTTTCGTCCGGTCCCGGAGGTGTTTCGTGGGAACAATAACAATAAACAATAAAATAAAAATGTCAGGTATATAGTATAATATAAGTATATACAAATAATATATAGATAGATAGATGGATGGATGGATGGATGGATGGATGGATAAGACGAAACACCTCCGGGACCGGACGAAAGTGTCTGTATCCGGAGGTATGTAGAGGCCTTAAGGCTACGGTGTGTGGCACATTTCACACAGGCTACAACTTCGCTCACGGTCACTCGGCAAAGCGATGAGCTGAAACCGATCAAACAGGACATCAAAGCATCCCAGCAGTAAGTGTCTAACCTTACAATGTCCCGCCGTGCTCATACCTGCAGAGAACAATATAACACAGCAGACCACACACAGAAGTCACTGCTACAGGGCAACTGAGAAAGTCACTGCCTGGTCCCATTAAAGTTGAAGTTGCTGATTACTTCCGACATAAGATTCAAAATAAAAGCCAACCAAAGTTTCCAATATGAGACATATTACATATGATTTTGGATTCAATTTAAAAGAAAATGCCCTGTTATTTCAGGCTCATTTCACTTCAGGGTTATAGTTCACGACCCCATGGGGTCACGCAAAAGGTTTCAGAACATTCTGATGTGGAGTTTCAAAATAAAAGCCCACCAAAAATTCCAATATGAGACATATTACATATGATTTTGGATTCAATTTAAAAGAAAATGCCCTGTTATTTCAGGCTCATTTCACATCAGGGTTATAGTTCACAACCCCATGGGGTCAGGCAAGAAGTTTCAGAACAATATGAGACATATTACATATGATTTTGGATTCAATTTAAAAGAAAATGCCCTGTTATTTCAGGCTCATTTCACTTCAGGGTTATAGTTCACGACCCCATGGGGTCACGCAAAAGGTTTCAGAACATTCTGATGTGGAGTTTAAAAATAAAAGCCCACCAAAAATTCCAATATGAGACATATTACATATGATTTTGGATTCAATTTAAAAGAAAATGCCCTGTTATTTCAGGCTCATTTCACATCAGGGTTATAGTTCACAACCCCATGGGGTCAGGCAAGAAGTTTCAGAACAATATGAGACATATTACATATGATTTTGGATTCAATTTAAAAGAAAATGCCCTGTTATTTCAGGCTCATTTCACTTCAGGGTTATAGTTCACGACCCCATGGGGTCACGCAAAAGGTTTCAGAACATTCTGATGTGGAGTTTCAAAATAAAAGCCAACCAAAGTTTCCAATATGAGACATATTACATATGATTTTGGATTCAATTTAAAAGAAAATGCCCTGTTATTTCAGGCTCATTTCACTTCAGGGTTATAGTTCACAACCCCATGGGGTTGAAGTGAAATGAGCATGGAATAACAGGGCATTTTCTTTTAAATCGAATCCAAAATCATTTGTAATATGTCTCAGATTGGAATGTTTGGTGGGCTTTTATTTTGAAAGTAAATACCACAACGGCCGTACACTTCCTTTGATAGTGTTTGCTTTTATTGACTGTCTCTTTGTATGTACCCGACGAATGCTTTTACTTTAAACTAGTTCTGAGACGCTATTACCGTAATGGCTAGTATATACAGGTACGGCAAAAAACTGGGTCGGCTGGCTTGACCGCCGATCTCGATGAGTCGGCTGGCATGGCCGCAGTCGTAGGTGAAGGGTTTTATTTTGAAAACGTTGCGATATACCAACCAAAGGATGTTTAGAGTAAAGGCGCACGAAGATTTTGTGTGACGGCTGGCTTAACCGCGGATGAACGAATAGCTGCTCACTTGACCGCAGTAACTGAGCTGGGCTATACCGCCCCCTCCCTACCGCACCTTTGCGATCCGATCCGTTCCGCACCCTGCAGTGGAAACGCGGCATAAAGGCCTCTACATACCTCCAGATACGGACAGTTTCGTCCGGTCCCGGAGGTGTTTCGTGGGAACAATAACAACTAGAACTGCAAGCAGTTATGCAGGGGTCCAAGAAGTGTGCATTTCGCCGGCACAACGCGACAAGAAATGTGCATTTCGCCGGCACAACGCGAACCAAGTATTCAAAACGCTACCGTGAACAACCTGTGGATATAAAGGTTTTGACTGTGAGAGGTTCAGTGTGGGAGTTTCGGCCCCAAACGCATTTTCCGCTACCGTTTAGTCGTCGTTGGATCAAAATAGTTTTTACTGATTTGCAACGCAAAACATATATTCAAAACGCTACCGTTTCGTCAACGATGGTCGGATCAAAATAGTTTTGCTGATTTCTTGTAGTGTGCGTCTGAAGATGTCGTGTGCAAAGTTTGGTGTCAATTGGGCAAGAAATGTGGGAGGAGTAGCGAAAAGGCAGTTTAGCTGTTTTTGCGATTTTGCATAAAGAAAATACTGACGCAAATGGGCCTGGCCTATGCCAAAGGATGCAGCTGACTCCAGTGAATCTGTGCGTATAACGTTTTTGACTGTGGGAGCTTCGGTGTGGGAGTTATAGCCTAAAACGCGTTTTCAGAACATTCCATTGGCCAGTTAGGAGATATATTATTTCGTCGTTTATTTGCGACCCCTTGTGGCGAAATTTTCCAAAGACAATTTTCCTTTGCCAAATAACTCCCGCCCACATTAATAATTCTTGGCCATATTTTTTATATAGACTCGGGTTTGCCCCTTGATGGTTTCCTTTGAGTTTGAAGAACATTCCTTTGGCCAATAAGAAGATATACAATTTCCTCGTTTATTGCGCCCCCTAATGGCGAAATATTCCGAAAATTTTATTGAACGACATTAAGGTTAGCACCAACATGTCTGTAAAATTTGGACTCGTTCCGATGTCTACTTTTGGATTTTTCTGGATTTTTGATTTTCCACGTCTAATTTAGCTAATATACCAATATTCAAAATGCTATCGTTTCGTCGTCGAAGGTCGGATCAAAAAACTGTCCGATAATTTCTTTGCGTGTGCGTCTGAAGATGTCGTGTGCAAAGTTTGGTGTTGATTGGTCAAAAAATGTGGGAGGAGTAGCGAAAAAACTGTTTTGCGGTTTTCGCGATTTTGCGAAAAAAAATTATAGACGCAAATGGGCGTGGCCTATGCCAAAAGATGCAGCAGACTCCAGTGAATCTGTGTGTACGAGGTTTTGAATGTGGGAGGTTCGGTGTGGGAGTTATAGCCCCAAACGCGTCTTTCCTTGGTATAGCGCCACCTAGTGGCCGGCGTGTCTGGATTTTGTCGTCTGCTTAGAACTCAGGGCCCTGGATCTAGTCATGCAATTGGCGTGTCGGCACCATTTACGGTTTGGGCTGTGGACCCACTTCTAGGGGGGAATAATAATAAAAAAAATCCTTACAAAAACAATAGGGATCCAACCTGTTGGCTTGGACCCCTAATAAACAATAAAATAAAAATGTCAGGTATATAGTATAATATAAGTATATACAAATAATATATAGATAGATAGATGGATGGATGGATGGATGGATGGATGGATAAGACGAAACACCTCCGGGACCGGACGAAAGTGTCTGTATCCGGAGGTATGTAGAGGCCTTAAGGCTACGGTGTGTGGCACATTTCACACAGGCTACAACTTCGCCTGTGTGAAATGTGCATTAGAATGTTTTGAAACTTCTTGGGTGACCCTATGGGGTCTTGAACTATAACCCTGACGTGAAATGAGCCTGAAATAACGGGGCATTTTCTTTTAAATTGAATCCAAAATCATATGTAATATGTCTCATATTGGAATTTTTGGTGGGCTTTTATTTTTAAACTCCACATCAGAATGTTCTGAAACCTTTTGCGTGACCCCATGGGGTCGTGAACTATAACCCTGGAGTGAAATGAGCCTGAAATAACAGGGCATTTTCTTTTAAATTGAATCCAAAATCATATGTAATATGTCTCATATTGGAATTTTTGGTGGGCTTTTATTTTTAAACTCCACATCAGAATGTTCTGAAACCTCTTGGGTGACCCTATGGGGTCGTGAACTATAACCCTGAAGTGAAATGAGCATGGAATAACAGGGCATTTTCTTTTAAATCGAATCCAAAATCATTTGTAATATGTCTCAGATTGGAATGTTTGGTGGGCTTTTATTTTGAAAGTAAATACCACAACGGCCGTACACTTCCTTTGATAGTATTTGCTTTTGACCGCAGTCGTAGGTGAAGGGTTTTATTTTGTAAACGTTGCGATATACCAACCAAAGGATGTTTAGAGTAAAGGCGCACGAAGATTTTGTGTGACGGCTGGCTTAACCGTGGATGAACGAATAGCTGCTCACTTGACCGCAGTAACTGAGCTGGGCTATACCGCCCCCTCCCTACCACACCTTTGCGATCCGATCCGTTCCGCACCCTGCAGTGGAAACGCGGCATAAAGGCCTCTACATACCTCCGGATACGGACAGTTTCGTCCGGTCCCGGAGGTGTTTCGTGGGAACAATAACAATAAACAATAAAATAAAAATGTCAGGTATATAGTATAATATAAGTATATACAAATAATATAGATAGATAGATAGATAGATAGATGGATAGATGGATAGATGGATGGATGGATGGATAGATAGATAGATAGATAAGACGAAACACCTCCGGGACCGGACGAAAGTGTCCGTATCCGGAGGTATGTAGAGGCCTTAAGGCTACGGTGTGTGGCACATTTCACACAGGCTACAACTTCGCTCACGGTCACTCGGCAAAGCGATGAGCTGAAACCGATCAAACAGGACATCAAAGCATCCCAGCAGTAAGTGTCTAACCTTACAATGTCCCGCCGTGCTCATACCTGCAGAGAACAATATAACACAGCAGACCACACACAGAAGTCACTGCTACAGGGCAACTGAGAAAGTCACTGCCTGGTCCCATTAAAGTTGAAGTTGCTGATTACTTCCGACATAAGATCACTCAGTAAGTTCCACTCAACTGGTCCGCTTAATCAACGGCTGATTAAAATCCACTTTCCCCACCCCGGTGCCCTTTAGTTTCTAGAGAATGCTAAATAAAAAAATAAAATAATGTATAACAAAACCAACGCTGTCATGAGTACTCACTGATAACAGCAGGTTTGACCGCTCGGCGACCATCTCCTGTGGGCCCAACTCAGCAGGAGGGCATGTACGGGGCCGGCCTGTCTCTGGACGGCGGGGACACAAGGAGCCGCCGTCTGATAGTCCACTCCAGAGGTGCTGTTCACCACCTGCCCGTCATCCACTCGACGGTACAAAAGGAC
Organism: Gadus chalcogrammus; assembly: GCF_026213295.1. NCBI lineage: Eukaryota > Metazoa > Chordata > Actinopteri > Gadiformes > Gadidae > Gadus > Gadus chalcogrammus. Next base: position 1,015,913 of record NC_079413.1, on the reverse strand, counting down.
CGCAAGCTCTACCGCGTCTACAAGACGCCCAGCGCACCTCCCTCACCTCCTTCACTAGGCTGGGTTCACCCTAAGCTCCATCACCAGGCTGGGGACTGCCCTCACCTCCATCCACAGGCTGGGGAGCCTCCCTAAGCTCCATCACTAGGCTGGGTTCGCCCTAAGCTCCATCACTAGGCTGGGGACTTCCCAAAGCTCCATCACTGGGCTGGGTTCGCCCTAAGCTCCATCACTAGGCTGGGGACTGCCCAAAGCTCCATCACTGGGCTGGGTTCGCCCTAAGCTCCATCACTAGGCTGGGTTCGCCCTAAGCTCCATCACTGGGCTTCCCAGGCGACCGGGCAGTTTTCTTCTTACTCAGGTTTGCTTTTACCGTCAGGCTTGTTGGGCACATTTTACTTTTAATGGTTTTACTTCATAAAATATAAGTACTTTCATACCACCTATCCTGATTTAAACTTTGTATTTGAGAAAGTCAAGAGGCCTTTTGTATTTTGCTTGCTTTAAAGTACGATGCGTGCGATCACGGGAAAGCCAGTGTGGGGCTCTTCAGAGCAGGTTCCCCCATCACGTGGTCCCGGGCCAGTACCTACTCAGTTTGAGTTTGCGTCGTCAGCTGGTCTCAGTGGGGTTCTCAGAGCCTCCTCATCCCCAGAAGATCTTCTATCAACCTGCAGGAAGATTACACCCTTTCTGAAATCAACTCAAGGAAAAGGTCTGAAAGGACTAATGAGTGAACTACTCATCAGTTGGTGTGTTGCAATACTTTTCCAGAGACAATGTTGAACCATCAGACTTAAGGAGGTTGAGATTTATTTGGAAATCTGACAGGCATAGGCCAGCAGCAAGCTCTCACCTTGAACAGAAATCAAGACAGCAGCACTACAGGTAAACGGTACTAGTGTTGGAGAATGTCAAATTCATAAACATCATTTTCCACTTGCACACCGTATATTCACACTCAGATCTGGTAGAACAAACACACAAACAAACAAATGCAGTTAACTGTACTGTATGTCACACCTGGACTTCTCAAATAGACCACACAACATTCAGAGCAAATCAAGCACTTGGAACACTTACCCAGAGTGCATCTCACCTAACTATACACAGATCATTTATATATGGATATGCATATAGGGTATTCAATAAACATTATGTCCATTTAAACAGTTTCATTAACAATTCAAAATCTTTTAGAATTCATAAATAGTGAAAAAATAAACAAAAATAGTTAATGTCTTGACAGGTCACAATGTGATTTAAATATGGTCCCAAAAAAAACACCATGAATAGAAAAAGGAAAAGAATGTGCGTGATTGGTACAGCCAACTCTTCAGACATTTAGAATGATAACCAGAACAAAAAGGAGTAGGAAAAGGCTAGAGAGAAGGGGTAACATAGTCACTCACAGCACTGACTGGGGGGGGGGGGGGGTCAACTACACTCACGATGGAAGGATCTGGACCACTGTACAGGCAAGAACACACCATAATCTTTCGGAGACCGCCTACACATCATCCCAAAACAAACCCGGCCAATACTTAAGCGCCCATCGAGATGTACAAGGCCTGACGCCAGCGACGGACGGGGGCAGCAGAAACACCACCCAGGGGGGTGGTGCCGGTGACCACACCACCCAGGGGGGGGTGGTGCCGGTGACCACGCCGCCCAGCGCCGCCCGACAGACCGCAGGGCTGTTCTGGAATGAGGTGGACGTCTCCCGTCTGTTCTTGCTGCGTTGAGGTGGGATGGGTGACGGCGGGGAGAGCCTCTACTTGGTGGAGAGGATGAGCGCCACGATGAGGCCGTACAGCCCCAGGACCTCGGCGAAGATCAGGATCAGGATCATGCCCACGAACAGCCGGGGCTGCTGGGCCGTGCCCCGCACGCCCGCGTCCCCCACGATGCCGATGGCGAAGCCGGCGGCCAGGCCGCTGAGGCCCACGCTGAGACCGGCCCCCAGGTGGAGGAAGCTCCTGGGGGGGGGGGGGGGGGACGGACGGACGACAGAAACAGGGGGTCACACCCTAATGTAAAAGCCGCTGTGTGTTCAGCTGTGTTGGAAGCTTTTCGAACCGGTATCTGATTCAACATGCAAAGTCTGAGAGCGTTTGCATCCGAGGATTGAAGCCTGTGGTTTTGTGCTAGCAGCACACGTCTTGACAGGTCACCGTTGTGTGCCGCTAGCACAAAACTGTGACCCATCGAGACGCGTGTGTGCTAGCACACAACCAGTGAATCAGCGCAATGTGCGAGACTAGCTCTGCAGAACGTACACGCTACTGTGTAGTTGGCAGTGGTCTTCGCAAATTTTCTGCCCAACGGGTCAGACGAGAGGCAACGGAGTGGTTGATAAAGGCACGTTGCCTTTGGTTTGAGTGTAGGAGGTGTGTGGTCCCCTTAAGAGACTGGGTTCACATCATTATGTTAGAGGCTAGGAAGCAGGATGTTTTCAAAAGACTCGTCCAGTATTTTATACCTTCTGAATGTCACAAGATATAAATATATACAGAGATATCAGAGGGTATAGTATATGATGTTACTGGTGTAAAAAATACTTCCTAAAAGCTGCAGGGGATGGAAGTAATAATGGAAAAATAATCTATTCTTCGATGCGTCGTGATTCTCTCTAGAACTAATCCGTCTCGATGCAGATAAATTAATAATCGGAATTTTAAAAAAAATCCAATTTTTTTTATTTGTTCGCCTGCTGCAACATTCTGTTCGCCAGAGAGGAATCATTTTAAAATGATTTAATTTATCTTAAGTGTGTATTGGCCAATCTGAGTTGTCTTGACACAATTGCGATTCAGCCTACGCACAAGAACTCCTTCTAATAAGAGCAGCTTTTTCTTTAATGACATAGAAAACAAAGATTAGAATATGGAAGTATTTTTTTTTTTACATACTTCCATATTGTGTTGGAATGCAAGCTGCATTGATTATTGCATTGTTCATAGAAAGTCATCTTTGTGACAAAAGCTTTTTCTCTAATAAAATATTGGGTAAGTTAATTCATCTGTTGATGTCTTAAATGATCATCACAAAAGTAGGAAGTGATTAGCAAACCCAGATGTATAATACATATATTTTTGAAAATCACGCATGGAAATGTACATTAAAAAAAGTGTTGCATCGAGATGCATCGATAATCGTTTTAGAATCGAATCGTTGACCTCATAATCTAATTGAATCGTGAGGTGCCAAGAGATTCCCATCCCTATCCTATGGGTAATAAGTATTCATTTAAATGCCTGATACACTTCAATCTTTACATTGCATAACTAGCCCTGTAACTGCAGTCGCCATCTTTCTGACACCAGCTGGCTGGTCCACCTGTAAAGACTGACCTCTGGTGGCACATGCTGTGAACTACAGTACATCTTCGCACTACAGAACTCCACCTCCACCCAGCACACTTAATACAGTACACCAGCCACCAGTTGAACAGAAAGAGGCGTGTCTGTGTGTAACCACTTGTTACAGCCCAGGGCCTTGCATTGAAGACCTCCAGCCTTGTTTTACACTAAGGACTTGTTTCAGAAATGAGTCCCTGGACTCGCGTATCGGACTCATGGACGGGCTTTGGCGGGCACTCTTACTTGTAGAGGGTGATGTTGTCAGCGATGTTGTTGGCGATCAGCACGGCCACCACCAGGCCGTAGATGGCGATGATTCCCGCCATAACCACGGGGATGATGGACTTCATGATGAGCTCCGGACGCATCACCGACATGGCCGCGATGCCCGTGCCGCTCTTTGCCGTGCCGTATGCCGCGCCCAGGGCTGGAGAGACAAGAGGAGGGACATGAGACACAGAGGACAGAGACGAAGAGGGACAGGGAGGAGAGACAGGAGACACAGAGGACAGAGACGAAGAGGGAGACGAGGAGAGACACGAGACCGACACACAGAGGAGGAGACGGGAGACAGAGGAGAGAGACCCATGACAGACGCGGAGGAGAGCGACGGGAGAGACACAGACACGGAGGAGACATGAGACACCACAGTCTATTTAGCACCAAGGGCGGCTGGACCAGTACAGAAACAATTGGGATAGTGTAATGTAATGTCCTCTTCCAGAGGGTGAAAAGATCAACGTACAAACAGAAGCTTTAATATCTAAAAGGTAGGCTATCTCGGTGGGAAGCTGCGTGTCTCGTGACCCCCTGTGGAGGAGCCTTACCGGGACCGTGGAACCATGGGAACATGTGACCCGCGGCCAGCCAAGGGGCTGTTCTCAGCACAATGACTGAACGGCAAAAGGACAACTGCAAAAGCGGATCGTTTCTCATTTATTACTCCTCGATGTAGTCTGCCTCATAATCCGCGTCTCTGGACCCGCACGTGATCACGTGGACAGGCGCCTTGAGCTGCGAGCGACGCGACACGCAAACCCGCTCGTTATATCGGCCCCATTCTACACTTGATCAACGAGACAGCCTTCGGTCTGAGATGTCATTCAAGCACAAGAACCCATTTCCAAATGAGGTGCTCAAATCGAGTCGTGGACGTGAGGGGGCCTAGGAGGCTCGCCCAGTAGGCCTGACGTCGACAGCCTTCACGTCTCCATTCACCCGGTGAACCATTTAACACAATTGTCCATGCCACATGGATAGACCTATGCCTTTTATGACCTCCGACCGATAATAACCGTACAGGTCGACGTGAGGTCTCCGAGGCCGAGAGCCGCGAATACAGGATGGACCAGATCCCTTCCCCCGCCTCATCGCCGGCAGGTGTGCGAGTGACAGTAAGCCTGCATCTGAATAATCACCTCCGACCGGGACCCAGAGCCATATCTTCTCCTGTACACGCTCTCGTCCCAGGACATCTCACACAGCCCAGGTTACAATTACAGAATAAATCCTTAGACCACCATGGCCGAGGAGGCTCCACGGAGGCCCGAGGATGCTCCGACCCACAACTGAACACCATGGCCGAGGAGGCCCTGAGAAGGCTGAGACTCACCGCTGAACACCATGGCCGAGGAGGCTCCCATCACGGCGAAGAACGAGGCGTACTCGGGGCTGGAGGAAGACATTCTCTCTGTGGTTGGAGTTCAGCTACGAGTGAGTCGTGTCCGTCCTGAAGTCCCACGGCCGCCGAGCTGCTAGGAGAGGAGAGACGAACAGCTGATACAGACCACCGGTGGACCAGAGGAAAATGGCGAAATGGAAAAAGTCACATGATCCGTTATGTTGGACGAGTCCATGTGGTGGACACGGAGGGGACCGATATCAGTACAGTCGTGTTTTCTCCTCGCCTGTTTGCTTCACCTGATTTCTGTGTCGTTCCAGTGTGTTTGACCGACGGACGAATAGATGAACATGAGGTTTGGACGTGGTGGTACATGTAGGTAGCAGTTGGTTCGTTCATGGTTGGACGGGTCGAGTTGGTATGTTCTGCTGCATGTCACTTGCTTGTAGTTGAAATGTTGCATCGGAATACTGTGCAGATATGCATCAAATAGGTTTATAACCAGCCAGGATGATAACCTTACAAATATTTGAGATGACATCCATTTATGTGGGTTTGTACACAGAAGCATAGTGACGTTATAATCTTCCCGATATAAGAGGTCAAATGTTATTGTACCCGTCGACTCCTGCTAGATGGCGCTATTGTGCTTCTTTAAATAGCGGTGGATTTACACAAAAACAAATTACATTGTGTATTTTTGATGCCACTATCCAGATATTGAAAATAACGTTGTGGAACTGGGAACATTGGTTTTCCAAAGGTAACACATGATGCTGGGGGACCTCATGGAAGGATGAGTTCTACACGGTGTTCCCATGACTGTCGTCAGGCGCTCAGAGCTCCATATGGAGCGCATCATGGGACTTCACCAGGAGCTCCATCATGGAGCTCATCATGGGACTTCACCAGAGCTGTATCATGGGACTTCAGGATCTCTTCAGACTTTAAAATCCCGTTGTCTTTTCCGTCTCTAACAATTTAAAATTCGTATTATTCCATCACCTTAGAATCGATTAATTCAACATGCAAAATAGTCGATGTATAAAGGTATATCATTTTATATTTAATCTCATTCATATTATTCGTATGTTGCAGCGATCCACATATTGCCATCCCTATAGTCAATGGTTGGACTCACGACCTGCAGGCGAACAGCGAACTCTGCTGGACAATCAATGTACTGTCACACAGGATCAGATATTCCACGCCTGCCAAATCCCATGAAAAACAAAGTGTTGGTTAAAATATCCACTTTAATGAATGTAGCCGACATTAAAAATCAACATAAATATGCTAAAGTCCAAACATTTGCAGTCTTACCGATTTAACATAATCAGGTGAATGCTCTCCATGTTATGTAACTCACATGACTTATGATTGACAACATCAACACAAGAGTAAAAGAGTTCTATTTTCGATGTCCCCAGAGGAGGCTGTGAGCGCGTTCCCTGCTGCAGCGGACAACACTTCATTCTACTAGGTCTCCCACGGGCAGACGACCCTCCCCATCCACGTCGGCTCAGCCGCAGCAGAGACCTCAACGTTTAACATTTCTTTGATAGACTTTGATTTAAAAAATTGATTACAAAACAGCAATGCAAAAAGAAAGAAGGAGAATCGACAGAATATTCCGTGAACCTGCTCACGATCGCCCAGGTGGATCCAACATCCGCCCAGCGGGCTTTGAAGAGGTGCACCACCAAGCGCACCTGCTAAATAACAGAAGCTAAGCCTGCGTTCGTATCCAGCTTGTACGAAGATTAAATGATTCAATGTTTTAAATCCTTAGATGACGTCACTCCCGCAGAGTGAGACTATCCACTCTACACGCACGCGCACACACACATGCATACACGCACGCACACACACACACCGTGTGTGTGTGTGTGTCTCCATCACCCGGTCTTTCTCTCACTGGCCTCCACGTGGTTCCCGGTCCCAGCGATACTATTGAATTAGGTCAAGACAAGCAAATGTGCTCCGGTGGTCGTTGGACTATACAATACACATGGACGGTGAAAGGGTATATATATATAGAGATATATCTCGCATCACATGCTACTCTCGGGAAAGCTGTAGGAGGTGAAAGGGGGCGGGGCATGGCGCGAGCGCCGGCTTGTGGGCGGAGCTGTTGATGAAGCGACACTGAAACCCTTTTTTTAAGGTCGAAGGGGGTGGAGCTTTGAGGGGGCGAGGTGGGGGCGAGAGGCGTGCCTCCCCGCGGCCCCGCCCTCAGTCCCAGCCGTTGTCCTTGATCATGTGGGACAGCTCGATGATGAACTTCCCCTCTTTGTACTTCTGGCTCAGCTCGAAGGCTTGCTCCTGGGGAGGGAAGGTGGGGAGGAAGGTGGTGGAGAACATTGGGTCAAAGACTGAAAGGGTGTCCAGCTGTACTCTAGGGCTGGACGATTATCACTAAATAAAGATGTTATAATATCATTATTACTAAATAAAGATGTAATTATATCAATTCATGCATCAATTCATCTCTACACATAAGCCTGTCCTAAAGGAAACAGGAATCATGTTGACTGATTCCAATGGTCTGTTGTTCATACTTTAGAATGATATAATGCTTGTTGGGTGAATAATACGGATCATAAGGAACTTTTAAAAAGAAAAATCGCATACTAAATCACAATTGCAATATTGGTCGAAATAAATCCCAATTGGATTATTTCCCCAAATCGCTCCGCCCTCGCGCGGCCTGGCGCCACTCACGTATTTCCAGCCCAGGGTGGTGTGACAGTTCTCACAGTAGATGTCGGCCACAGCGTGGAGCCCCGTCAGCAGCAGTCTCTCCTCGGCCGCCCCGCAGCCCACGTTCACGCTGCAACGGGCCCACAGAACACCCTCAGACAGAGCTCGGTCTACTGTTCACCTCTGTTTGTGTTTGGTTTCGCTTTCTCTCTTGTTGACACAGTAGCGTCGTTTCGCAAGAAGCAGAATATCTCGCCGTCAAAACCCTGATTGATTTAGAATGCTGGAATGAATCATTCTTTCACAATACATTTGTTGTCCTGGAAGACGGAGGGTCCTTCGAATAGAGACGTACTGACCAAGGGAGAGGGGTGGCTCACCAAGGGAGGGGGGTACTGACCCAGGGAGGGGGTGACTGACGCAGGGAGGGGGTGACTGACACAGGGAGGGGGTGACTAACCCAGGAAGGGGGGGACTGACACAGGGAGGGGGTACGGACCCAGGGAGGGGGTACTGAACCAGGGAGGGGGGTAGTGACCCAGGGAGGGGGTGACTGACACAGGGAGGGGGTGACTAACCCAGGAAGGGGGGGACTGACACAGGGAGGGGGCTGCTGTCCCGGGGAGGGATTGACTAACTGGAGTTGACATCTCACTTCAAGGTCCATTCTGTTACGCAACCTTGGTTGCGTAAACAAAAGCTAAATAAAGCTCCAACTATAGATTCCCTGTTTACAAATGTTGCTGGTTTCTAGGCGATTATAAAAAGGCATGCATGTTAGAGAATGACTTTTATTCAGGGAATTTGACTCCCAAAGAGGAGTCGTTCTTTTGTCCCGCCGGGCTCTGTGGCGTCATGTTGACACTAGAATGCATTCAGCACTCGTCTATTCTCACAGACACCCTCGCTGGTGAGTATCACGAGACAGGGGTTGACAAACCCTCCAGGCATGGTGGACTTTGACCCCGTGGGTCGGGGTGAACGCTAGTTCCATTATCTTCACTAGGTGTGGATCACAGAATTCCCCACAGCCCCGCCTCCCTCACCCGTAGACACGGTTCGAGGTAGCCATGGTAACCCAGAGGAGTCTTCACAGGTTACAGACAAGGTGTGGGGAGGGAGCGAGCAGCTGAGATACTCACACAGAGTTGAAGAGGTAGGCTCGTCCCTGGCTCCCCTGGAAAGACTGGAGAAGACAGAGAGGAGGTCACAACCGTGGGACTGAAAACATGACGCTCAACACGGCCGTGGCACGTGGGCCCGCCACACACATCGCCGCTCTTCAAGGAGGTCGGGTTACCTCTTCTGCTGGCCAACATGTGGAATGGTCAGCTGAATGAAAAGGTTAGTTGGATGAAGGGGTTCGTTTTTAGTTAGATGAAGGGGTGAGCTGGATGAAGGGCATAGCGGGATGAAGGGGTTATTGGGCCTGTGCACAAACAGCTTTAAGCGCAGCACATCCATGTGCCACCATCATCATCATCATCATCATCATCAACATCGCACACTCTAAGTGAGGCAGCTGAGGTTTTGGCAGCCGGTCTGCCGCGTGTTTCCACGACGACGGTTACTCTCCGTGGAGTCAGGCAGAAGGCTGTGCGGCGGGGCGAGGGCGACTGACCTTGGAGATGAGGTCGTCATGGTTGGCCAGGTGTGCGCGGCAGTGGACACAGCTGTAGCGACGGTGGCAGGAGTCCAGGTAGGCCTGGAAGGTCTTGGCCTTGGTCAGCTTCACCATGTCTGAGGAGACGATGAGAGAGGATAACCATCACATGACACTCGGAGCCTTCTGAAACACGGGCCAATGAACGGAGACTTCTTGATGAAGGGTCTTTAGTCTTTTTTACAAAACAAAAACAAAAAGAGTTGTTATCCTCACCATCTCTGTTGTGTACGGGGAATGGGTTAACCCAGCAAATGTTAGCGCTCGGCACTTGGTTCTATGAACATCCTTAGTGTACCGACAGAGATATATATAGTTGTTTCTCTTTCTTCTGATCAACGTACTTATTGTAAGTCGCTTTGGATAAAAGTGTCTGCCAAATGCCCTGAATGTAAATGTTACTTTTTGAAGACCTGATCAATCTATCATATGCTTGGCATTGAAAAGGCATCGCAATGCTCTATGACAGTTGTTCTGATTTTTCATCAAAGTACCCCTTTGACCGGAACAAAACATTGAATAAATGCACTAAATGTAAATGTTGGGAATTCTCCAACTTTATAAACAGTTCACCCGTAGTAATAGAGTAGAATCCTAGCAGACCAGCTTTAGGCCTCGGTACCACACAACACTGTTCTGCACATCCATTAGTCTAATCACAAAGGGTTCCTATCTGTAAGTGCAACTGGCTCGTATTTGCCTATGTGAAAATACTCGTACCCGGTCGACTGCCACACGACCTTAATCTCAAAATGCACCGAGAAGTCTTCCTGGTCGAGCGGCTGTTACAACAGCCTATAAGAGCATGAGCCTGTCTAATTTTAGTCTACTTTAATTTGCGAAACCCGGATTAGTACATTTCCCTTGTGGCATTTTACTGTATTGCATGCGATGCGACCCCCTGCAAAGTCAATATCTCGTCTCCAACACAACAACAGTCGGTCACATGAGACCCCCCTCCATGCTTTAATGTCATAACTAATTCCGATATGTGCTGTAGCTAAGCTCCGACATGCATGCAACATCTAGCATCTATCACGGGGGTGGATTGTTTCCCTGCTGCAGGCAGCGAGGTCAGATGCGCATTGCAGGAGGTTCCTTGTTCGCTTCCTACTGACCGGATAGTGGGGTCTTCACCCGGATAGTGGGGTCTTCACGGTGGGGCTTCGTGGGTTAGCTGACCGTCATCCGATGGACTGTTAAGCCGTCTGGAGAAACACGGGGACCCTGCGGGGAGCTGCTTGTTCCTGGGGGGGGCAGACCATGCGCTGCGGATCCACACATAAAGGATCGCTCGGGAGTCGATCCCTCCAACAGATCCCTCAGCCCCTTCACACCCCTGGCTCACAGATCTGGTCCAACTCGAAACTCACTTCGATGTCGTTATTTAATTAATATTTCAACGTCGTCTCGCTCGAGAAAGGTTATTTTCGCGGCCGTGGCGGGAGAAAAAAATATCCTTGTTTACCAAAACACAGACTGGCGGAAGTGCGTCTGCGCCACCTAGTGCAAAACACATCTCAGCCGACCAATAGCATTCGAAGATTTGATAGACGGAATATAGGTCAACCAATGAGAGCGGACCTCACATGCTTGTCTTGTTATGGCCTCGGAGGTACAAAGAGCAGCAGTCTGAAAATATTGGAGTGAAACTTTCACCTGCACAGTATTATTTCTGCACGACCAAATAATTTGTGTTTTTAAATACAAGAAAAGATAAAAGCACGGATAACAAAAGCAATGTTTTTTAATTGAAGATAGATTGGTATTGTTAGTAGGGTATGCTCATTTGTTAAAGAACATTACAGAACTCTGTTCCTGTGGTCATAGGAGAAGTAATGTCAGCGCTGGAGAGATTAACAGCGATTAATGAGCTCACACCTACTGTATAAACACACTGGTCGCACTGCAATGCACAGCCAGCCCAGTAAGAAAAAGAATTGCTTTGTTCCAGCAGGAAGCTGGTTGATTATTATCACAGTAATGTGTGCAGACTTTGACCACGGGGAAACTCAGAAGACATCCATTATATTGTGCACATAAACGCCTCTTTGGTCAACAGAAGGTGTCCCTCATTTCACCAGATTGCTAGACTCGAAAAGGTCATTACCTACGTACTTATGGAAATACAAACTTTAAATAAACAGAATAAATGAGGACAGGATTATTAAAATAATTCAGATTGTTTGTAACTCTTCTCCTATAAATTTAACTATTAATGTTCTATAGGTCAACTGCGCCACAGAACTTAGAATAAGTAATATGAACAAAATCCATAATGACGTCATATTTATTTTCTTATCAGAAAATCATCAAGGCCCAACCCTCAAAACAACCAGTCAAACCAGTACACATTCCCATCGAACCACGGGGTGCATCCTTTGTACTCCAGAACCCCCACTAAAACCCGCACAGCGGGAATAACTAGTTTTAATCAAAAGAAGGAACCTTTAGTCTTTGTGCTTTCTTTTTCAACATTGTTTTATTTCACCGTTATTCATCTAGGTTGAACTCTATTCAGAAGCATCCAAACCAGCATGTACCCATTTAGGTGGGCTACTTCTGCTAAGCATTAGCTTAGCATCGTGCTTAGCTTCTTCCTTCGGAGAAGAGTCAGCGTGGGTCAGCTTCCTGCGGTCTGAGGCGGGACAGGAAGTTGGTGAGACGTGTGGGGTAATCCGTCATCACCCCCGTGGCGCCCAGTCCCAACGCCGTCTCCATGTCCCGCTCCTCGTTGCAAACAAACAAATGGACCTGCAGCAGGTAGTCCTTCCATTAAGCATTAAGTAATAATTACAGGTCCAGCATTGAACCATGAATCAACACCCTGCATTTCTGAGGAGCTTTAGATCTGTTTTGGACGGTTTTAAAATATATATTTTAATGGAGAAAAAAATCCAGAACCTGTGTACTTTAGGAGCAAGGTAGGGAGGGAGGGGGTGGGAGAGAGAGAGAGAGAGAGAGAGAGAGAGAGAGAGAGAGAGAGAGAGAGAGAGAGAGAGAGAGAGAGAGAGAGAGAGAGAGAGAGAGAGAGAGAGAGAGAGAGAGAGAGAGAGAGAGAGAGGGAGAGGGAGAGGGAGAGAGAGAGAGAGAGATCAGACATCTTTCTTACCTGGATCCCGCGGGCTGCCAGGTGTCTGAAGAGGCTCGGTCTCATCGTCAGCCTAGGAGGACGGAGATGATTTGAGTCTTTATATTTCTTTACCATTCACTTATCTTTTAAAGGCTGGAGCAACTGTTACCCAGGGCCCTTTTTCCCGATGCATTTTTCAAAGGAAAAGCAAAACGTAAAACTCGAATCCGATTCGATCAATCAGTGTGTTTACACGCAAAGGGAAACCCAGACTGGTGAGGAAACCAGATGAAGTTATGGTAACCAGGTTATTGTAACCAGTGTGGAGGAGTGGGGGTTAAAACCACAATAGCTCAGCACTTACTTCTCTAGAAAAAGGAGAACCAGCTTGTTTTTCAAGATTCTTTCTTCAGGTATGAACGTCCTTCAGAGAGAGAGAGAGAGAGAGAGAGAGAGAGAACATTTCAGCATCATATACATCATACACACGTTCACCTAATCAGCTTCTCACAGCTGAAGCAGCACAGACCTGATAACCAATAAAAACACACGGTGAAGATTGTTTACAGCACTGCTAACAGTTGGAATGTGTAGGGTGGGGATGTCTATCTCACAGACACACACACACACACACACACACACACACACACACACACACACACACACACACACACACACACACACACACACACACACACACACACACACACACACACACACACACACACACACACAGAAATTCAAAGATGAGCATGAGATCATCTGGTGAAGCTGCTAGACGTCGCCTCCCCCTTCATTTAGCATATTAAGACACAGAGATGAATCCATGATCCATAAGTGAACCACACCCACCTGTTGATGACGGGGATGAGGTAGAACTGCAGGAAGCTCTCGCCCAGAGGGACGAAGGGCAGCAGGCCGCTGTAGAACAGCAGCAGCAGCAGCACGCCTCGCCTCATGCTGAAGCTGTACGGCATGGAGGGGTTCTGGGGACGGAGGGAGAGAGGGGGTGAGAGGGAGAGAGGGAGGGAGGCAGGGAGGGAGAGGGATGGAGGGAGGGAGGAGGGAGAGGGGGGAGGGATGGACGGAGGAGGGAGGGATGGAGGGAGGAGGGAGGGGGTGAGAGAGGGAGAGAGGGAGGGAGGCAGGGAAGGAGAGGGGTGAGAGAGGGAGGGGGGGGAGGGATGGAGGGAGGGAGGAGGGAGAGGGGGGATGGATGGAGGGGGGAGGGAGCGTGTGAGCCTGTGAGTACCAGCTGGGTCCCTCAGGCTGAGTCTCTAACCCCCCCAGACGGCAGAGTCCCGGAGGGGGTCGACCGTGGCGGAGCTCACCTCTCGTCTGCAGGTCCTCAGGATGCTGTGGTCCGCCGAGGCCCAGACCGTGATGGGCTCTCTGCCATAGCGCCTCACCAGCTCAGACACCTGCGGAGAGTTCCGGAGAGACTTCACCTCCCTGTCCACGCGCACACAGTGTCTATGATGGAGTGGGATTCTCTTTGTTCAGTACAGGACCCGCAGCAGCCACTCTTACAGTTAGTATAGATTCTAGAGACTGGGATATCTGAGTGAGATGGAGGAGATCCAGCTCGTTGCGTGGTTAGGTGAGCTAACCCTCCTGGCTCAGCATGCTGCCGTCCAGAGGGACTGACTGATTAAACCAGGAGCCAAACACTCATTCTCTGGGTCATCCCGGGGCCGAGAAGGACCCAGTGCCCGGGAAGATCATCCCACCCCTCCTGGTACCTTCTGGATCAGCCTGCAGTTCAGCTCCTTGATCTCCACGTTGACGGGCATGCGGGGGAACTTCCTGAACAGGTCCTCCAGCAGGGCAAACTTCCTGTCCGCCCCGCTGCTGACCTGACCTGGAGGAGGGGGACCAATCAGAAGCAGGAAAGGCTCGGAGTGCACACACACACACACACACACACACACACACACACACACACACACACACACACACACACACACACACACACACACACACACACACACACACACACACACACACACACACACACGAACACACACACACACACACACACACACACACACACACACACACTTGTCCCATATGAAACAGACTGCCTCGCCCATATTGTGGATAATGAAGACATGAATATGAAGATAAGATAAATCCCACAAACCTGCGTTAAACGTGACTTCCAGCCTCTCCTTATACAGCGGCAAGTCCTACAAGAGAGACACGCATCATGAAGACACTGAAGGTGAGGACGCCTGCTGCTTCGGCTGAGTGACCTCTGACCTAAGGGCCGAGTGACCTCTGACCTGCAGGTTGAGGGAGGACACGTCCACGTCGTGGCCCGTCTGCCTCAGCAGGTTCTCGTCATGTGACACGATCACGTGACCGTCGGCGGTCAGGTGACAGTCCAGCTCGATCAGCTCCGTGCCCAGCCCCTCTGAGCTGATGGAGAGAGGAGGGAGGAGGGAGGAGAGAGGAGAGAGGAGGGAGGAGAGAGGAGAGAGGAGAGAGGAGAGAGGAGGGAGGAGAGAGGAGGGAGGAGGGAGGAGAGAATAGACCAAGGTGAGACCGGCTCCGTCAGGTGACCCCCAACCATGTGTGTGAGTGTGCGTGTGCGTGTGCGTGTGCGTGTGCGTGTGTGCGTACTGACTTCTTGAAGGCCTCCATGGTGTTCTCGATCCGTTCTCCGCATCCTGGAGGAGACAAACAACAACAAGCCAGCGATGAACATGTTGCAGTAACAGGGGGGGCTGAAGGGGGTGGGTAGGTACGACGGTAAGGGTCCCATGACATGCCACCAGGTGGGCGTGTCCACCTCGACGTGTGACGGATAGACGAGCCACGTTTGCTACAGTCCACTGGGTAGGCTGGTAGACTGATCAATCCAGCACACATCTAGGTGGACACGCCCACCTGTGATGTCATAAGGGTCAGAATCCCAAAACGGCTTGTAACGGCTAGCCACACCACACCTGGTGGCATGCCATGGGACCTTTAAGACATGGACCCCTAACCCCTTCCCCCCTCACTCGCTAGGGCTCATGGGATATGTTACAGGACCAAGGCCTGCGTCTGACTCTCATCGAACAGTGCACTCTGGGTAATATGTCTTGCTACAGTGCCTCACAGGGAGCCCGATTTGTACTCTCACATTTGTGCAGACTAAATACAATAAACAGAATATAGGGCCCAAGTGGACCAACCAGATTGCGTCTCTCTGGACCATGTGACAGCTCCTCTGTGTAACCACGGGGAGGACTTTGAGCTTCACGGAGGGAGGCGGTCAGTGTGTTCCCTTCCTGTTTGTGCAGCCAAGGAGGCTTGAAGCCTGATGATGTGTGGCTGGTCCACTGAGCTGCTCGGAGGACCGCATGGGGCGCGAGGAACTGATCAGACCAACAGGAGAGACCGTCTCACTCCCTGAGAGGAGAGACCGTCTCACTCCCTGAGAGGAGAGACGTCTCACTCCCTGAGAGGAGAGACCGTCTCACTCCCTGAGAGGACCGTCTCACTCCCTGAGAGGAGAGACCGTCTAACTCCCTGAGAGGAGAGACCGTCTCACTCCCTGAGAGGAGAGACCGTCTCACTCCCTCAGAGGAGAGACCGTCTCACTCCCTGAGCGGAGAGACGTCTCACTCCCTCAGAGGAGAGACCGTCTCACTCCCTCAGAGGAGAGACCGTCTCACTCCCTCAGAAGAGAGACCGTCTCACTCCCTGACCTCCAGTAGATTCTCAGGACCGCGGAAGAAGGCTTAGTGAGCGTTTGGTCTGCTGCCTTGTTAATGCTCTGGGTCAGAGGAGTGAGCGAGGTGCCGTGTGAACCCCAGCGGCTCCACCTCCTCCACCTCCTCTTCACCTCCTCCTCCAAATTCACCTTACCTCACCTCCACCTCCCCCTCCACTCCTCCTCCTCCTCCCCCCCCTCCTCCTCCTCCTCAGCTCACCTCCGTCTCTTCCCAAACACCACAACGTATCTTTTCCCGCCCGCAATCCCCTTCCAGCTAACAGGATCTCCTCTACAGTCTCTTGGCTGTAGATCCCTCTGCAGCAGACAGACCAGCCCCCCCCCCCCCGTGCCCCCCCCCCCCCCCCCCCCTCCTACCTCCTCGGTGTGAGATGTGTCGGCTGTGGAAGGCGGTGCGTTTCCTGCGGTGCAGCAGCTGGGGGTTCCTCAGCAGGTAGAGCGAGGTCAGGGCGTACCCGCCCAGCACGGGGAACACCAGGAACAGCAGCCCGCTCATCCTCTGGGACCGGGGGGCACGCTGACACACACACACACACACACACACACGCACACGCACACACGCACACACACAGATACAGAACAGGCTGCTCAGGTGAACCCCTGCTGGCGGCTGGTCGGTCCGGCCGGCGGTCAGAAGCCAAACATCAGGAATGAAACCACAGAATTCAGACGTGCTGAAGACGCCCGGCGCTCAGAGAGATCTGCAGCGAGTGGAGCTCCGTGCCGAACCAGTAACCTCTAAACATTAACCAGCGCCTCACCTCCCCGCTCACTAAGTCACCTGAAGGCTGAAGAATGTTGAAACTCTCTTCTTCTCCTGAAAGAGAGGATGTCAGAAGCCGGTCCGACCGGTTATTGGAAAGCTCTCCCACCGCTGAGGGGCAAAACCGCAGTGAGGAGTCAGGTCCCAGTCAGCCTAGAACGCTCTCCCCTGTGTGTGTGTGTGTGTGTGTGTGTGTGTGTGTGTGTGTGTGTGTGTGTGTGTGTGTGTGTGTGTGTCCTGGCAGGTCCCAACGGATTGTAAAATCTGTTAATGTAAGACCATTCTATCCCTATCTCTCTCAGTCACTCACAGTATCTCTCCCTATCAATCACATTATCACTCTCTCTCTCTCTCTCTCCATCTCTCCCTCTTGTGTGTACGACCATGTAGTTTCTCTCTATTTTAGGGGTTTCGATTGAGACCGGGCTGATGTGTTGCTGTGCGAGACGCTTTCCTCTGGACGTCTGAAGACTGGGGCTCAAACGTTCATGAAACGAGCTCCCGCAGCCATAAGCCTCGATACAGAACGGGAATCATGTCAAAACTCATACCTTAAGTCAGCGTGGTTAAAAGAAACAGCAGTGGTAAATGATTGCTGGACCCTCAGTGAAGCGGGAAGGTGTTTCTCTTAGAACAGGTGAGCAGCGTGTTTGACGAGGGAGAGGCCAGGCGGATGGAGGCTGTAAACCCAGAGCTGACCCTGGGCTCTCCAGTAGGACAGGCCGGTGAAAGCCGACTGCAGCCTCAGCATAGTACTGCGGCTCTCTGTTGTTGTGCGGTCGACAGCCTGGTGAATGAACTGAACGGTGGAACTCGGCCTGGAGGCTTCTAGAACCGAGCTCAGTCCCGGCGGGGCAGCGCTGCGGACGGAGAGACACGGTCGCACGGCTCCAACGCGTTCACCTTGGTCACGATCCGTTGGCTCATGGCAGGTGTTTTATCATTTTGTCACCTCAGTGGTAGCCGACGGCTTCGTTAAGTTTATGACTATTAGTTCTTCTCTGAAATGATAAATGGACTGCATTTATACTTCGCCTTTGTAACCGGTTGCCACTCAAAGCACTTTACAATACTGCCCAACATTCACAGATTCATGCACACATCTCAGGGGACACACGTCTCGCTCAGGGCGGACACCTCGACACTCTGGGGATCGAACTAGCAACCTTCTGCTTAAGAGTCGACCTGCTCGACCTCCTGGGCTAATCCGACCCATAAACACAACTTTAAGAGTATTACTTTGTCTCTTGAAGTTTATCGAAGTTGATTTACGTCCCGACGTGAAGGCGCAGGCGTTCCTTGGCGAGAGCTTAGTGGGGAACATTCCTGGTCGTCGAGGGGGAACCCGGCCTCCGTGTTGCGGCCTGTACCCCCTGCTGGGACACGCCCCTCCGGGACACGCCCCTGCTGGAACACGCCCCTCCGGGACACGCCCCTGCTGGAACACGCCCCTCCGGGCACGCCCCCTGCTGGGACACGCCCCTCCGGGCACACCCCCCTGCTGGGACACACCCCTCCGGGACCGCCCCCGTCTGGGACACGCCCCTCCGGGACCGCCCACTGCTGGGACACGCCCCTCCGGGACACGCCCCCCGGGACTGTGTATAAATCCTTACTTGAAGTCCCCCTAACTGTCTTTTAATTGTGTGTAAGTTGTGCGTATTGTTTATATGAGACATGTATTGTCTTTTCCATGCTGCCCTCTTGCACACGGCTCACTTGAAAAACAGATAATCCCAATGAGTTTTGCCTGATTAAATAAAAGGTTAAAATAAATAAAAACATTTCCCTTAAACGTCGAGTTCGAGGTAAATTATCCGTGAGTGCGAGAGAAAGTTAACTCCAGGCAGCGATAACAGTATGAGGATTTTTATTTAATATATGTATAATAACCATAGAATATACAGACTATAACCCTTTAGAACTCATCTTTGACAATCAAATCATATTCTCTTAGAATAAAACTTCCTTATAAGACCAGAGGGGGAAAATATAGAAAGATTGAAACATTGCCAATTATAGTTACACACCCATAAGAGAAATGAGACTCTAAATAAAAACTAATCATTAAAACAGAAAAGAAATACAACTTTAACAACTCCCTTTTTGTGTAAGAAAAGAAAAAAAATAAGACAACACCCCACCAACGACAGCATTAATAAGAACGTTTAAAACCACATCAGGAAACGGACCTTGCATCAGGTAAGCCTTTAGAAATCTGTCTTTAAGTGCAATCGGCCACACAAATGCTGTGTGTGTGTGTGTGTGTGTGTGTGTGTGTGTGTGTGTGTGTGTGTGTGTGTGTGTGTGTGTGTGTGTGTGTGTGTGTGTGTGTGTGTGTCAGCCGGGCGGGGAGTAAGCAGCGTTAGTCCAGAGAAAGACGCTCATGCAGTCAAACACAACTCTGGAGCGCACAGCGGGGAGACGCACACACCTGGAGACGCCACTACGAGGTGTGTCAGCGCACTGTTAACCGTCGCACAACATCCTCATCATCAACTCCCCCCCCCCCCCCCCCCCCCCCCCAAACGCCCTTCATCTCTTCCCCCCCCCCCCCAAGCATGAGACAGACGGACGGGGAGAGACATAAGAGGACCAGAGAGCTAACAACAGAACACCAACCCCCACACACACACACCCCCACACAGACAGACAGACATATGTCGGGGGGGGGGGGGGGGGGGGGGGGGGGGGGGGGAGAGAGAAGGGAGCAAGCTAAGGCAAAGTGCAGGTGTGCTGATTGAGCCGTCAGATTGGGACCAGTTCCTCCACACCACACACACGCACACACACACACACACACCCACACCCCCACACACCCCCCCCCCCCCCCCGACGGACACACACACACATAGCTGATGCTCCAATTGGTGATGGCCGTTGCTGAAGGGGCCCGGGGGGGGGGGGGGGGGGGGATGGAGCAGCCCTTTGAGTGAAGCATGGTGACGGGGGGAGGGGGGGTTCGGTGACGCCCGGGAGCCCGTAGGTCCGGGATGGGATCAAACCATCTCACGTGAGACGCTCTGAGATTGGGTAAGGCCGGGCCATCGTCCCGGCAACAGGGGGAGCGGGAAGCAACATGAACAGAGCTACCGGTCCAAGGGAGAGGGAGGAGCCAGGCGACGAGAGGGAGGAGCCAGGAGACGAGAGGGAGGAGACAGGAGACAAGAGGGAGGAGCCAGGAGACGAGAAGGAGGAGACAGGAGACGAGAGGGAGGAGCCAGGAGACGAGAAGGAGGAGCCAGGAGACGAGAGGGAGGAGACAGGAGACGAGAAGGAGACAGGAGGGAGGAGACAAGAGAGAGGAGACACTGACAGGAGACAAGACGGAAGAGGGAAGAGACACTGACAGGAGACAAGACGGAAGAGGGAGGAGACAGGAGGGAGGAGACGAGATTGGAGACCGAGGACGAGTGGGAGATGAGAGATTGTAGGGAGGAGACTATACATTAACATGGAGGTGAGGTGAGCGGGAGGAGACGTACGGACAGACGGACGCACGGCCTGATGAGCTCACACTGGAGATAAACGAAGCAGAACTCGGGAGCACAGCCGTCGACGCGGCGGAGAGACGCCAGCCGGCCTCAGCGCTGGCTACAGAAAACAGGTCTGAACGATGCCAACATAATTACAAAGTCTGAAGATTAGTCGTTTTTTTGTCCGTTTCTTTCTTCTTCTTTTTTTTTTTACAAGAAAAATACAACGGCTATCGAATAGCGAAAGGAAACGAGGGAGGAGGGAGGAGGGAGCGAGCAGGAGCACAGCGGCGGAACGGAGTCTCACATCACCGGTTTGAACCGGGGGGGGGGGGGTGGGGGAAGAAGTCTCCGTACGCTGTCTCTCAGTCTGCTCACTGCCCCATCTCAGCCGTCACTAAACTAATATTCCTCTCGTTCAAAACGCCCCGGACACTGATTCTCTTCTCCCCTCTATGGTAGCGTCAGAAGTGGCATGATCAGAATAGATATGGCAGAGAATTACTAAGCGGTACTGTAATAATGCAAAGTAGTTTAGATTCAAGTAACACCAGCCATGCCCCGCCCCCTGCCCCGCCCCCAGGCCCCTGGCCACGCCCCCCCCCCCCCCCCCAGGCCATGGAAATCATTTCAAAGGACGCTTGATTTTTTTGGAGACAATTTGAAAGTCAACGAGGACCTTTAATTAAAAAAAGCAGAAGCTAAATATGGAGGATGGAGCGGGCGGGGTCCTCGCCCGAGACACCGAGGCTGCTGCTGCTGGGAGGAGAAAGCGCTGCGCTCCAGGGAGGAGCCGGGGTGGTCAGCAGGACCCCCGCTCTCGACCTCTGACCCTGGAGCAGCTACTGATGGTTTACATTTTAATCATCACATGCCAAGGAGCCCGTGTTGCTGAGCGCCGGTGATGCAGAAGCACAGGAGCAGAAGCTCCGCTCAGCACGGGCCAGACCCCGGGACTCGGGACGGGGGGCGTTGGAGACAGCGTCACAATAAGTCGCGTTGTCGAAAGGTCTTGTTAATCATTTACAAAAATAAAACACAAAAAAACAAAACCATTGTTAAATATCACACTTGATCCAGCGCTAAACTCTCTCTTGCATCAAAAAAGCTCCTCTAGAAACAGTTTTGAGTCTCTGGTTCACTCGGAAAAACTGCAATCACATCAAAAGACTAAAGTCGAGTTTCACTACAGTTAAAAAATAATGGCTGCAAGTATCACAAGTGCATCTGAAACGGGGCTCGGACCGCCCCCCCCTCCCCCCTTGTTCCTTAGCTTTCCATTTCTAAATTACTTGGCGTTGTTTGAAGCGGGAACTTGAGTTGTGTTTTACCCTCAGAACAGTACAGGTTCAGGAAATGCGTTGAAGTTCAGAGTACAAAAATGTGAGCCACCGCCAGCTGATCAACAGAAGCCCCCACCGAGAGGAAGCTAGCCCCCCCCTAGAGGACTCTAGCCCCCCCCTAGAGGACTCTAGCCCCCCCTAGAGGAAGCTAGCCCCCCCCAAGAGGAAGCTAGCCCCCCCCGAGAGGAAGCTAGCCCCCCCCCGAGAGGAAGCTAGCCCCCCCTAGAGGAAGCTAGCCCCCCCGAGAGGAAGCTAGCCCCCCCGAGAGGAAGCCAGCCCCCCCGAGAGGACGCCAGCCCCCCCTAGAGGAAGCTAGCCCCCCCTAGAGGAAGCTAGCCCCCCCGAGAGGACGCCAGCCCCCCCGAGAGGACACCAGCCCCCCCTAGAGGAAGCTAGCCCCCCCTAGAGGACGCTAGCCCCCCCTAGAGGACGCCAGCCCCCCCTAGAGGACGCCAGCCCCCCCTAGAGGACGCCAGCCCCCCCAAGAGGACGCCAGCCCCCCCTAGAGGAAGCTAGCCCCCCCTAGAGGACACCAGCCCCCCCGAGAGGACGCTAGCCCCCCCAAGAGGACCCTAGCCGCAGCTAGCCCCCCAAGCAGAAGCTAACCCCCCCTAATAAGACGCTAGACCCCCCACTGCCACTTTGGTACGTTTCAGGAATGCATGCATTCACGTGATCATAGAACTTTGTTTTTTTTCTTTGAGAACAAAAACAATCAAAACCAAAAAACCCAAAGTAGATCAACAGAAGAGTCGACATGCCAGTAAAAACACACGTTCCTCTCAAAACCCCAAAAGTGTTCCAAATGATGCGCAAATATCAACTTCCGAAAAAACGTACAAACACGAACTAACCGACGGGACGTTCGGAGAACGTCGTACAAAACTGAACGAAAGTTAAGCAACACTCATCCACCCTCCCGCCAAAAAACACCAACCCTTAAATATATATATATTTATATTCTATATACATACACGCCCCCCCCCCCCCCCCCCCCCCGCCCACCCAGAACCCTCCCACCTCATAACGCCCCCACCCCACCCAATGCCCTGGAGCGGTTAATACGGTAGTAGCCTAAACGTTAGCATACAGACACTAGCGGGGGGGGTGGAGAAGGCAGAGTAGCATACAGGAGGGAACAACGATTTGGTCCGAGGGTGGGGGGGGCAAGGGGGGCAGGGGGCGGGGCTAGGGATGCGGTTCGGGGGGGGGGGGTGAAAGAGGGGCGGTCCCAGGTGGAGGAGGCACCCACACTCGGGACAACACTGAAGCAGTCGGGAGCAAAAACACAACGGCTTCCCCCCCGGCGACCCTCGCCCCCCCCTCCCCCCCCCAGCGGAGGAGGGGTTGCCATGGCAGCGCTCGCAGTAGAATGGGTAAAGCAGTTGAGAGTCTCGCTCGGTTCCTGTTTTTGTCGTTTTTTTTCTGAATGCCGTTTGGTTTTCTTTTTTTTTTATTTCTTTTTTTTACATGATTGGTAGCGGTCGTCGTGGTCGTCGCGGTTTCTTCATGGTCGTCGTGGTTTTCTTCGTGGTCGCGTTCGGAGTCTTCTGGTGCCGCCGCCGCCCGATGCTCCGCCTCCGCAGCGCTAAACACACAAACACAGCGGGCCGTCAGCCCCCGGAGAGAGGAGAAAACACCCCCGTGACCCCCCAGGACCCCCCCACAGCCCCCTGAGGCGCTCAGAGGATCCGGAGGTCAGAGAAGGCGCGCTCCTTGGGGAACAGAACAGGAGCGTTTGCTGTGGGCCGGGTGAAGCGCCTGCACTGCCCCCTGCTGGACAGAAGACCCAACAGCAGCCCCCTCAGCAGACTACAGGTAGAACGGCAGGTTTGGTTTACTACAACGAGGAGGGAGGGAGGGGGGAGGACCTGGAGGAGGGGGGAGGACCTGGAGGAGGGAGGGGGGGGACCTGGAGGAGGACCTGGGGGTGGGGGACCTGGGGATGGGGGAACTTGAGAGAGAGAGGGGGGGGGACCTGGAGGAGGGAGGGGGGGACCTGAAGGAGGGAGGGGGGGGGACCTGGAGGAGGGAGGGGGGGGGACCTGAAGGAGGGACCTGAAGGAGGGAGGGGGGGACCTGAAGGAGGGAGGGGGGGGACCTGGAGGAGGGGACGGGACCTGGAGGGGGACGGGAGGCCCTGGGGGGTTACCTGCACTCAGGAGCCCTGGTAGGTGGCCTGGAACTGGGCCGTCTCCTCGTAGATCAGCTCCTTCAGCTTCTCCTTGGGGAGGTCGTCCAGCTCCATGGTGAAGGTGAAGGGCTCCTCGGCCACGGGCTGCACACACACACACACACACACACACACACACACACACACACACACACACACACACACACACACACACACACACACACACACACACACACACACACACACACACACACACACACACACACACACACACACACACACGTTAAAGCTCAGCTGTGTCTAACTAAGACACACAAAAAACTGATGTCATTCACTCAAGCCCCCCCCCCCTCCTAATGTGTTTCCACTGAAGACCAGGCTAATTAAATATTCACAGAGCCATTCCACTAATGCGTGGAGCAGGAGGCTGCCATATCTGGGTCTGGGAGGGGGAGATAGGAGGGGGGGGGGGGGGGTCGTGTTGCCATGGCGACTTATTGCTGGAGGCCTTCTGTTGACATGATGGTTCACAGCGCTGATCATGATAAAGGAAAACACCGTCCTTCAGGAGAGAAAGCAGGCTTTGTGCTGGGGAGAGCACTCTGTGTGTATAGGGAAGTGCACGCTCTCTCTGTTCGTGTGTGTTGGGAAGAGCGCGCACTCTGTGTGTGTGTGTGTGTGTGTGTGTGTGTGGGGAAGCACGCGCACTCTGTGTGTGTGTGTGGGGAAGCACGCGCACTCTGTGTGTGTATTGGGAAGTGCACTCTCTCTCTGTGTGTGTGTGTTGGGAGGCGCGTGCGTGGGTGTGTGTCAACCCCTCGTCTGTTTCCATTTCAAGTCGTTAAAACCAACGTGTTATTTTGATAACGCAGGCCTCTGATAGGACAGCTGAGCGTGGGGCTCAGGACCCCCCGCCCCCCTCCCCCTCAGTGGAGGTCCGCTCGTTAGGATGACCACGCCCCCACACCGACCACGCCCCCACGATGACCACGCCCCCACGATGACCACGCCCACAGGAGATCAACGGGACTGAACTCGCTGCTGATGCCGTCGCACTATATGTCATCACCACAGTGGAGACGATACATGCTTGATGGTGGCGAGTGAAAAAGATGTATTAATTATAAATAATAATTAAAATCTAAGAATAATCAAAGATCCCGGCGCGAACACCGGAACCACGGCGGCACTACTGGGCGGCGTGGTGCCTACCGGTAACCACGGCGACACTACTGGGCGGCGTGGTACCTACCGGTAACCAAGGCAACACTGTACCCTTTTTGTTTCTTGCCCGCCGTGGTGGTGTTGCCGTGGTTACCGGTACCGTGTCTGATCCTCGTCGGCGCCGCGTCGGCCATCTTTAGGCCCCTCGCTCGGTTGGACCGAAGCTCACGGCCGAGCGAGTGAGTGAGTGAGTGAGTATGTGCGTCTAGGTGTGCGTACGTGTGTGAATGCGTGTGTCTATGTATGAGGTGGAGGCGTGTGTACTTGTCCATTTATGAGCTGTGCGTGCGTGCACGTGTATGAGGTGTGTGTGAGTAAGTGTCTATGTATGAGGTGTGTACGTGCGTTGTCTAGGTGTGCGTTTGTGGACGCGTATGAACGCGCGTGCGGGTGTGCACGTCTATGTCTGGGGTGTGCGCGTGTGTGTGCGTGCGTCGGCGTGTGCGTACCTCGTCCGTGGGGTCGTAGTACTGCTCCAGGTAGGGGTGGGCCAGGGCCTCCTCCACGCTGATGCGCTTGTTGGGGTTAAAGGTCAACATGCGACCCAGCAGATCCAGGGCTGTTGGACAAATCAACAGTCAGGGGTCAGAGGTCACTGGACTGAGTTTATTCTCGGCTCCCCCTCTACTCTCTCTCTCTACTCCCTCTCTACTCCCCCTCTACTCCCTCTCTACTCTCTCTCTACTCCCTCTCTACTCTCTCTCTACTCCCCCTCTACTCTCCCTCTACTCCCTCTCTACTCCCTCTCTACTCCCTCTCTACTCCCTCTCTACTCCCTCTCTACTCCCTCTCTGCTCCCTCTCGGCTCCTCAGACGTGTTGGGATCGGTCTGGGGCCGGGCCGGGGGGGTGCTGTCTGGGCCCGCAGGAAACACGTTCAAACCGTCCCCCTCCAGGGGGAGGGAGAGGAGAGGCTACAGGCCTGACACCACCACCACCACCACCACCACCACCCCCCCCCCACTGCTGCTGCTGCTACAGCCTGACCCCCCCCCCCCCCCCCCCCTACTGCTGTGGCCCAGTGGGGCGCCTGCGTACCCTTGCCGTCGGCCTTGGGGAACAGCTTGTCCCAGGGGATCTTGGGCTTCTCGGGGAGGGACTGCAGGTAGTTGCGGGCCTTGGTGTTGATGATGCAGTTGAGGTCCTCCTGGGTCGGGGAGCCCAGGATCCCTGTGGGGAGGGGGGGGGGGGACAGCGTTACACACAACCGCTCCCAGAGGAACAGCCTGTACTGGTTAGTTCTCCCGCTCTGATGATCTGGTTGATTAGCGAGCAGAGTTTGTCATTTCGGTGCAATTTTGTTGAATAAGTGACAAAACGGACAATGAGACGGACTCTCTAATTACATACAACGCTTCAGAAATAAAACAAAACAAGGCGTGCAGCTCAAAATGCAAATGAGCTCATCCACTGTAACCAGCAAGTCTATTTTGGACATGCCCACGCGCAGAGTGCAAACCAGTCTCATCGAAGAAGTGCTCTGGTAATAGTGTTACCAGTACATATATATATTTATTTATTTAATATTTTTATTGTGATAATGCTCCCGTACTGCAACCTTAACCAGGCCTCACTGCACCGTAACCAGGCCTTAACCAGGCCACACTGCACCTTAACCAGGCCTTAACCCGGTTCCTGAGCAGGAGCGGGCTACCAGCCTCACTTGAAGGGTGACATTATGCCACCAGGTGTGAGGGTGATTAGCCGCATAATATCACCCCTTCACGACGACCTGCCATTCAGAGGACCCGGCCAGGTGTGAAGAAGAAGAAGAAGAAGAAGAGGAAGAAGCCGTGGCTCTCACCCAGTATGTGATTCAGCTGGTCCAGGTAGTGCTTCCCGGGGAAGATGGGTCTGTTGGACAGCATCTCGGCCAGGATGCAGCCCACGGACCAGATGTCGATGGACTTGGAGTAGCCCTGGGACAGACGGTGGAGGCGGGGGTCAGGCACCACGCACCAATGGACCACACACACACACACCAACCCCCCCTTCACACACACTAACCACCCACTCCCCACACACACACACACACACACACACACACACACACACACACACACACACACACACACACACACACACACACACACACACACACACACACACACACACACACACACACACACACACACACACACACACACACACACACACACCAACCCCCCCCCTCCACACCCACACCAACATACTACACACACACACACACCCCCCTACCCACCTTTGAGTTGAGCATGATCTCGGGGGCGCGGTACCAGCGCGTGGCCACGTACTCCGTCAGGAAGCCGGTGTGGTCGTGCTCCGGGTCGGCTATCCGCGCCAAGCCGAAGTCACAGATCTGAGGAGGGGGAGGAGGAGGAGGAGTCAGGGCCCGTCTCCCCAGGACGGCCCACCCAGAACCAACGAGTTCCATTGATTTGTTGGCGGGAGATTTGTTTTGTACTAATAATGGTGAGGTGAACTCTGCTCTTCTGTGCGGGTGAAACGCTCTTCCTGGAGCGGCTCGTTTGGGAGCCGCTCGTTTGGGAGCCGCTCGTTTGGGAGCCCCTCGTTATGCTCTGGTGCGCTGTTTGAGGAGGAGCCGTTCATGTACAGTCGACACACTGCTCCTCATCAGGGCCAGAAGGTGCCCTCTGTTTGGACAGCCGGACACCAACAAAACTAGCCTGGCTAACGCTGGACCTGATCTCAATCTACATCGAGAAGAGGTCTGGGAACCACACATTCATTTTCTCGTATTTGAGGCGTGGTCTACGATTGCCCGGACCCGTTTATTAGGCTCTACGAATGTCCATCATATAAGTCTGTTTCTCATAGCCAATCGTATCAATTATACCAGATGACGTATGTAGAGCGACAGAAATTCGATGAGGAGGAAGACGATGGGTGTCCCGCATAGACGTCGTCATCGTCTTGCCGTCCCTCCCCGTTCTGTGATTGGTTCCCTATCTCAGGCAAAAATCTGATCCATGGAATCCAGGCTGCCTGGCAGCGCGAAATGAAATCGCACGCAAGGCAGCGATGGTACACCGAGGCTACAACAAAACAACAGCAGGTGCGGAAACCGGCGTCTGGGTTCTTCGGTTCACCAGGAGGCTCGGTAATATCTAGCAGCTGTATTTACACGTTATTCAAATTATGTATTAATAATACTCAAATAGTCTCTGAACGGATCCCGGGTCTGTTAGGGTCGGGATCAGAGAGGATGGAACGGGCTCCATACCTTCCAACGAGGAAGGCCTTCCTGAGGTGAACCCTCACACTCCGGACCCCCTGACCCGCTAACACCACGACGACCTGCCTCGGGTTCTGTGACCGTGGACCCCGACATCCCAGGAGACAACCACGCCTACAAGCCCTTTACTGCCCGACTCCAAACCGCTCTCTCTCTGCTGGCCAGCAGGTCGTTGGTGTAAAAGCAACCGCCATAAACGCTAATAGCTCATCTGAGCGCTGAACTCTGGTTTATTGTGTTGACACAATACACCATACTCATGAGGAGCCAACGCAATGGCTCTCAGGGCAGAGGCTGCCGCGACCAGGCAGAGGCTAGCAGGACGAGGCTAGCAGGATGAGGCCAGCAGGACGAGGCTAGTAGCACAAGGCTAGAAGGACGAGGCTAGCAGGACGAGGCTAACAGGACGAGGCTAGCAGGACGAGGCTAGCAGGACGAGGCTAGCAGGACGAGGCTAGCAGGACGAGGCTAGCAGGACGAGGTTAGCAGGACGAGGCTAACAGGACGAGGCTAGCAGGACGAGGCTAGCAGGACGAGGCTAGCAGGCAGAGGCTAGCAGGACGAGGCTAGCAGGACGAGGCCAGCAGGACGAGGCTAGTAGCACGAGGCTAGAAGGACGAGGCTAGCAGGACGAGGCTAGCAGGACGAGGCTAGCAGGACGAGGCTAGCAGGACGAGGCTAGCAGGAAGAGGCTAGCAGGACGAGGCAGCGGCTAGCAGGCAGAGACTAGCAGGACGAGGCTAGCAGGACGAGGCTAGCAGGACGAGGCTAGCAGGACGAGGCTAGCAGGACGAGGCTAGCAGGACGAGGCTAGCAGGACGAGGCTAGCAGGGGGCTGCTGGCAGGACGAGGCTAGCAGGACGAGGCTAGCAGGACGAGGCTAGCAGGACGAGGCTAGCAGGACGAGGCTAGCAGGACGAGGCTAGCAGGACGAGGCTAGCAGGACGAGGCTAGCAGGACGAAGCTAGCAGGACGAAGCTAGCAGGACGAAGCTAGCAGGGGGTTGCTGGCACGAGGCTAGCAGGAGGTTAGCAGGAGGTTGGGGTACGAGCTGAGCTGCCTTCAGTCCGGCGTCCTAATACAACATTCCTTGGATTCCTCTGGCGTCTCCGTGCTACATGATAACGGCGTGCCATCTGCTCTGCAGCCAGCATCCTGTTTGTGTTGAGTCCTCTCCCAAGATTCACTCGTTGGAATCGACCCAAAGTAGGCTTCTGCCCAGAGACATCGGGAATCAAACCCCCGGAGGAGGAGAAGCTTCTTCTATTCTTCTAAAGAGGCGTTTTACAAATTGTACAAGACTGAACGATGCATGATACATCGTTTTGGCATTCTTAATAAATGTACAACGATGAAGTGAATGTAAACACATCTCCAAGAGCGTCTTACTGCCGCTAAAGCATCCTGAGCAAAGAGAGCTCAGAGCACATCGAGTTCACAGGTCTGAAACCCATTAGTGTGTGAGGTGGGGGCACCTTCAGGTCACAGGTGGTGTTGATGAGCAGGTTGGAGGGCTTCAGGTCCCGGTGCAGCACGTTGGCAGAGTGGATGTACTTCAGCCCGCGCAGGATCTGGTACAGGAAGTAGCAGATGTGGTCGTTGCTCAGCTTCTGCGTCTTCAGCAGCTTGTACAGGTCCGTCTCCATCAGGGTCTGCACGATGTAGCTGGGGGCGGGGGGGGGGGTTAAGGCCAACACCGGGTGGAGCGGGAGGCTGCTGCTCTACAGCCTGGAGATAAGGACCATCCATCCTGCCCCTCCCTGGACCGGGGGCTAGGGTTAGGGCCAGGGGCTAGGGTTAGGGCCAGGGGCTAGGGTTAGGCCGAAGGCCTTATCTACCCACCCCAAGACCGTTTTGCTCTCATCCGCAGAGCAGATAATGCTAACCACACAAAGCCCCCGCTATAGGACGGCCACCACCACATCACCTCCTCATCCTCCTACCAATACACCTTCTTATTACATCATTGTATTTTGTGTTCACTCTGTAAAGCATCTTTGAGTACTTAGAAAAGCCCTACATAAATCAAATGTATTATTTGTATTCACAAATATTAGAATAGATTAATTGATAGAATAGTTGTTCTAATTGAGAAAACGATGTATGTATTTATCATGGATCTTTCAGAAGGGATGCGAGGTTCAGTGATAAGCCAGCCACACACACACACACACACACACACACACACACACACACACACACACACACACACACACACACACACACACACACACACACACACACACACACACACACACACACACACACACACACACACACACACACACACACACACACACTTTGTGGTCCATACTGAGGCCCTAGTAAGGGGGTAGCAGACATTACAAGCCGCACCAGGATGCAGACTTGATTTAATGGTCTGCCCAGTGTTCCTCAGACGAACTGAAGATGCATTAGCAGATCGGATGATGGGCTCCATGTAAGTAGGGTTTTACTACATGAGAATGCAAAAACTGCAGATTGATTTTTGGTAGTACATTATGGATGCATTTGATGAAGAATAATCTCATAATGACACATCCAATTTAGGTTTGCTTGCACCCGATATCAGTTTAGTTTTAAAGTCTATTTTCAGTTTTGGCCACCATTTTGTCATCATCTATAACCAAATTTAAAAATCGTTAACAGTTCTTCAAAGGGTGGGTTGGGCTGGCACTGAGTGGTCCAGCGGTGCCTCGACTAAAGCAACAGGTCCGACCATCAGGGTGGATCACCCACCTCAGCTCTCTGGGCTTCACTGCACGGCCAGTTGGAACTCAACGTTCTACAGCAGAGGACGTTCAAGTGGAGGTTCAGTCAAGTATTGCAGAAATGCAGCAATAATAAAAGCGTGTACATCTTGACCATGGATGGTGAGCAACAGCACAGGGTTTCACACGCAGGTGGACCGCACACTGGTGACGCATGCACACACACACACACACACACACACACACACACACCCCTGTTCACTCATCACACACCAACCATCGGGCATTTAGCCTTCACTCCGGGGGGTATTGAACACACACACACACACACACACACACACACAAATACCGAACACACATACAAATAGAGAACAACACACACAAATAGAGAACAACACACACACACCTTGTATAAAACCAAGTTGAAGCCAAGCTGTTTGTAACTGTGGGGCCTCATCCCCTCTGTGTGGTGAAGGTTCATCGAGGCTACGTGGACGACCCCAGAACACACACACACACACACACACACACACACACACACACACACACAGTGTGTCAGAGGATACACGTCCCTCATGGCCTCCAGTCGGCGGGCGCGCAGGATGTCGTTGATGCCGATGATGTTCTCGTGGTGGAAGCGCAGCAGGATCTTGATCTCTCTCAGCGTGCGCTGGCAATACGTCTGGTGCTCGAACGGGCTGATCTTCTTGATGGCCACGCGGGAGGTGGTCACATTGTCCAGGGCAGAGCTGAGAGGTGGGCAGCAGAGTGCGTGGGGGGGAGAGAGAGGGAGGCAGAGAGGGAGGAGGAGGGAGGAGGAGGGAGAGAGGGATGGAGAGAGAGAGAGAGAAAGCTCAGGTTACACACTGCGCTAGCTGCCGTACCCTTTATAGCAGGATGGGGGAAACTTGGGGATAATGCTCCAAAACAGAGCACTGCAGGGTCTTTGGTTCGATTCCCTTTCCAGAACCATTGTACTGTACTATAGTGGAGAAAACCAAAACATCTCGCACGGAACACATCCTCCTTTGCGTTTAGTTTTTGTGTATAAACTCAACGTTAAGTCAAAGTGAGAGACAAACATGCATGTCTTCAGCTGACAGCACACACACACACAACACACCTGCAGTGACCTATAGCCCATTATAAACCACCACACTTCACGATAGCGGGGAGCGATCCTTGTAGAGATGTGAACAATAGCTGAAGCAACTTCCTCGGCCTATGTGGCACTCCTTTTTTTTTTTTCCTATTCAACATTTCAGAAGAAGCTAAACAGAGCCAAACGGATCCGAGCGGTGAACGAGCGGGGCACGGGGAGTGTGCAAGGGGGATTAGTGGTCTTCAGACCGACAGCCTAAACAAGACTTCTAGTCACACGTAGTGATCCGATGGGGTGAGGTGGACGGTGGCCTGCTGCGATGTTATGGCGCTATCGGGTCCGATCCGCTATCGGTTCCGATCCGGGGGGGACCAAGTCCACCGCGGAGAGCAACAGGCCCGCTCCCACCCGGATCTGTTGCTCTTCGTGGCGGACTCGGACCCACCCGGATCCGGGTTGGAACGAGTCCATCGAGTCCGACGGAGTCCACCGAGAGCAACAGGCCCGCTCACACAATGCCTCGGATGACCAAATCACGATAACGACACCTCTGCTCTTGCAGTAATCACAGTTCTACTGGCGGGGCATGACACCCGATTTGCTGCATCGACCGAAAGTAAAGTACGGGGAGGCTACACCCGAAGGAGAGGTACTACTGGGCATGACTGGGGTTTTAGAACCCGCTTTATTAAGTTGTCATGGATCTTGAACAGGTTTCCTCCCCTGATAGCCAGCTAGCTCCTGCGCAACCAGCCTTGTTTCCTGTATGTTCTGCAGCTACTCGCCACGCCTGCAGATCAACACATGAATCAAGCGGG
This sequence comes from Gadus chalcogrammus, assembly GCF_026213295.1. Classification (NCBI taxonomy): domain Eukaryota; kingdom Metazoa; phylum Chordata; class Actinopteri; order Gadiformes; family Gadidae; genus Gadus; species Gadus chalcogrammus. The sequence continues at coordinate 982,962 of NC_079413.1, read as the reverse complement.
TCTGAGCCTCCTCAGGAGCGGTCTGAGCCTTCTCGGGAAGGGACTAAGCCCCCAGGAAGGGTCTGAGCCTCCTCTGGAGGGGGTCTGAACCCCCCAGGAAGGATCTGAGCCCCCCAGGAAGGGTCTGAGCCACCTCAGGAAGGGTCTGAGCCGCCTCAGGAAGGATCTGAGCCGCCTCAGGAAGGGTCTGAGCCGCCTCAGGAAGGGTCTGATACATATGGATCCGTGTTGGCCCCACGTTAGTTGAAGTGTCACTGCGGACCATGACATCTCATTTAACGCGCCAGACAACACCTTGTTCCCGCTAGGCTCCGCCGTGTAACACATCCTATCAGGCGCAACAACACGAGGAAAAGTGTTAGGAGAGCTCACCAGACCATCCCGTACGCCCCCTCCCCGATGTACGACAGGTTGACATAGCGGGGGCCGACGTCGAACGCCTGCCCCTTCACCAGCTCCGACGCCACCTTGGACCCCGCGGCTCCGGTGGATCCGTCCTGCGCCACAGCGCCCGCCGCCCCGGCAGCCCCGCTACCGGAGCCCGGGGCTCCGCCCGCCGCTGCGCTGCTCGAGTCCGCCATGACGGCTCTCCGAAGGACGCGTTCAGTCGACGGATTCCGGGGAGTCTCGGCTCGGGGGTAACGGCTCGGCTCACTGGCAGTCGAATATCGTATAAAAACGTCGGTGTTTCGTGGTGAAAGCGGCGCTCCTCGATCAGGCCTCTTCTACTACCGAGTGAACGGATGAACAGCGCGCGGATCTGAAGCAACACTGAGCGTAAATGCGCGTGCCAAACTACGGTAATAGAGGAATGCTCGTTTTGTTCGCCGGACCTGGGTGACCCGAGCGGGGTTAGATCAGACGTCACCGGTCTGGAGGAGAAGCTCCACCCGAACCAGGCCACCGCGGACACTAAACACGCGCTCCCGTTGAAGCAGCAGCAGCCTCCTGAGTGGGCGTGCCGAGTGGCCACACATTATGTTATGTTAATTCATTTATGCTCTTATTTGATGTGGAGTATTTGTTTCTAGATAATATGTTAATAGTAGGCTTTCTTTGCACGGCACGTCGTGCCCTCTCTGTTGACTATCTTCCTAATGGAAGATAGGGTTCACTCAGGCGTTGTACATGTTCGTCTTTAGTGATGGTTGAACACTTCCAAGATGATAAACCTGCCCCACATAAAGATAACTACAGTGATAGCTGATCAGCCCAACTATGAGCACAATATTAATGGTGTTATATTTGCCTTATCATCTACTACTACACGGCTGATCTATCGCCTGTAGAATCCACACCAGTCAATGGCGTGTAACTACATGAAGAGATCCCAGCCAAACCAGTCAAAGGCATGTAACTATAGGAAGATATCCCAGCAAAAACAGTCAAAGGCATGTAACTATAGGAAGAGATCCCAGTCAAAGGCGAAAGGAAAAAATCCTAGCACACCAGTCAGGCGCGTAACCGGGCAGGCAGGAACACGCGACGTGGACGCGCCCTGGGCCGTGACGTCACTGCAGCGTTCTGCAGCGCTGCTTCCGGGTCTCTGCTTCCGGGTGGGCGCTGCCGGGAGCTGTTGCCTGGCTGAGATGTTGTGATCCTCATTCTCGGAGTCAAGGAATGAGACGACTCAGATTGAATCAGGACTGGATCGGCCGGATCAGACTCGCCCTAACCATTGTCAGTTTGCCGTACGCGGTGTGCAAACCAGAAACCAGGTATGACAATATCTTTAATCAGAGCTCACACTCCGATTAACTTATTCATATCGTTTAATAAGTAACATATTCATTTCGCTTGCGTTATCATGACCGCCGCTGACCCATACTGAGAGGTGCACATGTCGGAGTGGTGCGTCTGTTCAGTCCCAAACTTTAACTTCATTTAAATACAATTAATTAAGAAGTGACCAGTCTTAAGTAATAATAACTCAACCATTCAAACTGCATCATGGGAGTGTGTGACTCAGTATTGCTCCCTGGTTCTGGTCATGATAGCACTGCGCTGGTGAAGCAGATGAATCGATAACCGGAGTAGTATTTCCTATTCTAGGGCAGAGTTTTTTTATGCACCAATTGTGAAGTGATGAGTTCAGAGCTTATGAGCATTGAGCACCACCGAAGGAATCAGAATTACTTTTATTAGCCTACATCTTATTAACAAGTACACAACAGTACAATTAGGCTTGGTTCTTCAACAGCCACATAGCAGCAATATAACTTGATAAAGTAAATAAAGATACGTAAAAAAAAAAAGTTAAAATAAGTAGAAGCATGTGCGTGATTGGTGAGGAATTTCGTCCATTCAATGCTGTCAGGGTCCGAGTTGGGCTGGTCGCGACCCACGACAACTCATGGACTTAATCCATTTCCTAATTCCACCCTTCTTCTCTTGCTCCTCAGACTCTCTTCTTCCTCTCCTCTGTCAATCATCCACAGCGCATCGGCCGCAGGCTGGGTTCATAACCCCTACACAAACACGTTGAGGATGACGTCATCTACTGTAGCACCACCCCTCCATCTCAAGTCCAGGTGCCAACCGTACCCCGGGTCACAAATCAAGCGCTTCCCAGTGCCGGATGACAAGGTGGACTGGGGCAAGGTGTGGCCGCAGTACCTCCCTGTGCAGCACACTGACCCCAACGTGGCCAGCAGACCCACCTGGGCCGACCCGGACCTGGGGTGAGACGGCGGACCCTCCGCCGCATGACAGGGGCTCGGTCTAATTAATTAAAGGGGCTTGGTCTAATTAATTAATGGGGCTTGGACTAATTAAAGGAGCCAGAACCCTCTCGGAGTCCGACCTCGCCCCTAAACCACGACACCAGAGGATTAAAATCACACTTCATGTGTTCACGCCTATGTTACCTGACCTTATTGAATCTGATCTGATTGTATTAAGATGAGCCCAGCGCTGATAACGATCTAAATCCATAATTAACTGAGACGGTTCTTGTTGTTTCAGGTCCAAAGCGTTCTCCCCTCGGTTCAACTGCGTGGACGGGGCCGTGGACCGCACCAGCTTCCTGGGGGACTACGAGCTGCTGCAGAACCTGCCCCTGTAAGTGGACCGGCTCCGGGGGGTCTGGGGTACCCCTGAAACGAGACCGGCTCTGGGGGGTCTGGGGGTCCCCCTGAAACGAGACCGGCTCCGGGGGGTCTGGGGGTCCCCCTGAAAGGAGACCGGCTCCAGGCGGTCTGGGGGTCTGGGGTCCTGCTCCAGGGGGTCTGGGGGTCCCCCTGAAAGGAGACCGGCTCCAGGTGGTCTGGGGGTCCCCCTGAAAGGAGACCGGCTCCAGGGGTCTGGGGGTCCTGCTCCAGGGGTCTGGGGGTCCTGCTCCGGGGGGTCTGGGGGTCCTGCTCCAGGGGTCTGGGGGTCCTTCTCCAGGGGTCTGGGGGTCCTGCTCCGGGGGGTCTGGGGGTCCTGCTCCAGGGGTCTGGGGGTCTGGGGTTCCGGCTCCGGGGGGGCTGGGACCTTCTCGCTGGGACCTCACCGCTCTTCGTTCTTGCCACAGGAACCCCCGGGGACGCACGGGTCTGGCCGGCCGCGGGCTGCTGGGCCGCTGGGGGCCCAACCACGCCGCGGACCCCATCGTCACGCGGTGAGCCGGGGTCGCCGGGGTTACCTGCGGTCGCCGTGGTAACACACGGGCCGCTAGCACGGGTCTGGGAAGACATGGCGGGGAAGGGAAAGATCCTGGACCACGCGCGCTGAAATAGTATTTAATTGTTCTGAAGTATTTTTAGTGAGAGATATTCATAACCTTCAGAATATTACTATATTCTGCATGTTATAAATAAGTATAAACCATTTTGGGGATTTCTTCTTTTACAAATACAGCTTGCCACCGTTTCTTTAAAGGATGTCAGTGGTGTGTGCAGCAGTTTGACGTTGTTCAGACCGTGCAACACGAAACGTGGTGGTACTGAGCTGTGATGACCTCCGCCCTGCAGGTGGAAGGTGGACGCCAAGGGGCAGAAGGTCTCCCACCCAGCGTCCAAACGGCCCGTCCTGCAGTTCATCTCCATCAAGAGGAAGGACTGTGGGGAGTGGGCTATACCAGGGGTACGACTCAACGGTGCTGGGCTCACATTAACCTGACACTCGTACTGTACCGGGCTCACATTAACCTGACACTCGTACTGTACCGGGCTCACATTAACATGACACTCGTACTGTACCGGGCTCACATTAACATGACACTCGTACTGTACCGGGCTCACATTAACATGACGCTCGTACTGTACCGGGCTCACATTAACATGACGCTCACTCGTACTGTACCGGGCTCAAATTAACATGACACTCCTACCGTACTGGGCTCACATTAACATGACGCTCACTCGTACTGTACCGGGCTCACATTAACATGACACTCGTACTGTACTGGGCTCACATTAACATGACACTCGTACTGTACTGGGCTCACATTAACCTGACACTCACTCGTACTGTACTGGGCTCACATTAACATGACGCTCGTACTGTACCGGGCTCACATTAACATGACGCTCGTACTGTACTGGGCTCACATTAACATGACGCTTGTACTGTACCGGGCTCACATTAACATGACACTCGTACTGTACTGGGCTCACATTAACATGACGCTCGTACTGTACCGGGCTCACATTAACATGACACTCGTACTGTACCGGGCTCACATTAACATGACGCTCGTACTGTACCGGGCTCACATTAACATGACGCTCGTACTGTACCGGGCTCACATTAACCTGACACTCGTACTGTACCGGGCTCACATTAACATGACGCTCGTACTGTACCGGGCTCACATTAACATGACACTCGTACTGTACCGGTCTCACATTAACATGACACTCGTACTGTACCGGGCTCACTTTAACATGACACTCGTACTGTACCGGGCTCACATTAACAGGACACTCGTACTGTACCGGGCTCACATTAACATGAGGGATCACTCTTGTTGGGTTCACATGAACATGACATTTAGTTTGGTGATTGAACGTTAAACCAGAGCGTGGCATCACGGCCTGATGTCCCTGTCTGGCTGGCCCATGGCGTCCCCCTCATGTGTGTTCACCTGTGGTGCCTGTGTCAACGTCAGGGCATGGTGGACCCCGGGGAGATGGTGACGCTCACCCTGCAGAGGGAGTTCTCTGAGGAGGCCCTGAACTCCCTGGCCCTCCCCGCAGCCGAGCGGGCCCAGACCCACCAACGCATCACCCAGCTCTTCACGGCCCCGGGCCTCCAGGTGGGGTCCGCCGGGGGTCTGGCCAGGGGGTGCATGGTCTGACCGGGGGACCGGGGGTGCATGGTCTGACCAGGGGTGCATGGTCTGACCAGGGGTGCATGGTCTGACCAGGGGACCGGGGGTGCATGGTCTGACCAGGGGACGGGGGGTGCATGGTCCACAGTGTGTGTGGATAGGTTGGCCCGAGGAGGCCTTTATGATGCCTCACTCATATGTGTTTTCTGTTGCCGTGACACCCACAGTGTTATAGACACTGTGTGTGGGTGTGTTGCTGATAGGACAGGAACAGGGCAAAGTAAGGCCCCATCTAACACACACACACACACACACACACGCGATGCCTTACATAAAGCCCGGCTGTGTGTGTCTGCGCGGCGGTGAAGGTGTATAGCGGCTACGTGGACGACCCCCGGAACACGGACAACGCGTGGATGGAGACGGTCGCCGTCAACTTCCACGACGAGACAGGTACCGACGCCGCATGGTTCTCCTGCCTCCTCGCTGCCTGTTTCCACGGAGACGTCAGTGTAAACATCTGAAGGATGATTCTGTGGTCGCCCTAGGCAACAGCGTGAGCGAGCTGCCGCTGCAGGCGGGGGACGACGCCGGTCAGGTCACATGGGTGGACCTGGACTCCGCCTTCCCGCTCTACGCCAGCCACTCCCACTTCCTGGAGACGGTCGCCAAGGAGAGAGGTGCACACTGGTAACCACGGGGACGAAACAGAGGGCGGCCGGAGAGATGAAGGAACGACTGAAGACAATGAAGGAACCGTATCGCACTGAAGGCTCAATGAGCACCGTCCCCGTGTTAGCCCTCACCCCGTGTTAGCATCGACCCCGTGTTAGCACTGACCCCGTGTTAGCCCTCACCCCGTGTTAGGATCGACCCCGTGTTAGCACTGACCCCGTGTTAGCACTGACCCCGTGTTAGCCCTCACCCCGTGTTAGCATCGACCCCGTGTTAGCACCGACCCCGTGTTAGCCCTCGGTGTGGGACCTCATTGGGCCTCCAGTATGCCTCTATATTTATTCCACCCTCTCCACTCTCCTCCTCGGAGGCTCAGGGTGAAGGACTTCATGCCCGCTTCTGATCGCTACTGAGTGAACCTGAATGCTACACCTGTGTGCATATAACACAATAACACATTATACAAATGAGTAGCACTAACCTAACCCAAAACCAGAATCAAACATTACATAACTGCTCACTGTGAGCCATCCGCTAACTGCAGTGAGTCCACTGCTAAACGCAGTGAGCCGACTGCTGAATGCAGTGAGCCGACTGCTAAACGCAGTGAGCCGACTGCTGAATGCAGTGAGCTGACTGCTAAACGCAGTGAGCCGACTCCTGAATGCAGTGAGCTGACTGCTGAATGCAGTGAGCCGACTGCTGAACGCAGTGAGCCGACTGCTGAATGCAGTGAGCTGACTGCATTTAGCAGCACATACTTCCAGCCCCCTCTCGCCGCCTCGCGCCTCACCGTCGTGTGGTTAGGATACCTTGTGAAGACCGTCCCTCTGTGATCAGTGAGCATGGTGCCTCCACACACTAGACAGGCCTCCTGTTGGGGACTGCGCTGTCCTTTTTGGGTGGGAGCCGTCTGGACTTTGTCTTTCGTCTTCCAAACAGATCACATCCCACTGTCCCAGACCCGATAAACCACAGATTATGATGACTTTAGGATGGTTACATATTTGATAAATACATTTTTATTTGAAGCTCCCCTAATTGTGTGTGGACTGCATGCTTGTGCCTGCGTGCTGCTTGTGTAGTAGACTTGTGTGTTTGCTGTATGGTTCCTGGACTGTGATTACGCACCCCCTGTTCCCAGACATCCAAGTGCGGGCGGTGTCGGCTTTCGTATCGATCTGAGGTAGCGAGGTTTGGCTCGGGTTCTCTGGTCTGATGAAGGATGACTTCACCACGCGGCTGCGCCATGCACATTAAGGAACAGGGTCAATCCGGTTTTCATCTGTTCATAGAGTACTAACGCACTTTTATATTGATTCTCAATGTTTTGCAACCAAAAATAAGAATGAATAAAAATGTTGAATCAACTGGGATCTTGTTGCCTGATCCTTTGATACCAACGTAGTGTTTTAACTGCTTGGAGTGCTTTTGATAAGTCATAATGTGGGGATGGCTATTTTCTAGTTATAAATTATATTAAACACAACGCAACATTTCATACAATTAGCTATTTTTTTGTTGGGATTCACCCAGACCCTAGGTAATGTTTATACAGTATGAATATATGCAATTAAGTGTTGAATCTCATTTTCAGTGGAATGCGCCCAGTATATCAGCCATTACAAACTGTTTCCAAATAGGCCCGCCCACTTGGTGACATCAAAAGTGGGCGTGGGCAGAAGTGGGCGTGTCGATGTACAAGCTTCGAAAATCCAAACAGTTGCCTGAGTGGTAGACTTGCAGTTGAAAATACGTTTTTGGCTAAATATCTCGATCCAAGTGTTCTTTTTATGCACACATTTCTGAGTCTGGGGTATGGACTGCTGCCTCGCAATAGACACTAGAGATAAATAATGGTTTTATTTAATTTATATCCAGATTTTATTATAAGAATTCCTAGACTACGACAGACAATAATATGGCAGCCTCTAAAAGTAGACTCATCCCTTAACTGCCTGCTTATTTGCTGGAATTATGCAATTCACACCATTTGGTAGAATCACCCACGCGTGATCTCTGTTGCACGCCAACATTGCGAAACACAATGGCAGGTTTTTTATAATGCACCACTGTGTTGGAGGTCGGCTGACCTGTGAAACAAGGGGCTTGGACTCAACTTCGCTTTATGAACACGATATTGCATCCAGCATTAGGTAACAGAACAGTTTTTTTAATTATTTTTCATGGTAGGTTCAGGAAGGTTTTTTTGGGAAATATAACATGCTGACGAAGAATGCTTATAGCCCTGAGGAACCATGACCCCTGCTGGCGGAGTCCCAGTATGGCAGCCTCATCTCTCCTCTCCTTTTACTCCTTCTCCCCTCTCTCCTCTGGTGTTCCGCAGGGCCGGATGCTCTCAAAGTTACCTGAAGCCAAGAGTTCGACCGCGCTTTATTGTGTTTCTGAGACATGCGAATGGCTCCGCCCCGCCCACTCGATCAAGGGCTCTTTCTGTCCGGACTGGGAAATAAGGAAACCGAAACTTAACAGACGCGTCGCCTGAAGTTGTGAACTTGTGACTGTGACACGTTGCCTAGAAGTCGATCAGCATATTGGCGGTCTGCAGGAAATATATTGAACCTTCTAATCGAAAACGATGCTAGAAGAAGACCACATACAAAGGTAAGATTGATTCTCAAACGTCAAACTCCGTCTGCTATTGTGGTTTCGGTTTACTTAAGCACATTTAAAGTGAACCACATTCCTCCACTATGTCTGTGTGCTGCTGCTTATATGGCGATCTAACAGGTGGAATTGAAGGAAATAATATATCAACGTCCTGTAAGCGGTTATTGTTACCGAATGTTAATCAAGTTGTTTATCCTCAGACCAAATGCGGTGGAGATGTTGCAGTCGTACGTCTCCGACACTCTGGACTACTTTGACACAGTGACCTCATTCTGTAACGAAAACTCCAAATGGAGGCTCCGGAGGGAGACAGAGCTGGGGCTGATGACTGATATTGAGGAGAGGGCCAGCCGACTGAACCTTGGGTTTTTCCAGGTGTTCAGGTCTACAAATGTAGGTAAAGCCTTCGGGGACTATTGGAGTTCAGGCACTAGAAGCAAAGAGCTGGAGAAAGAGCTAGCTACTGTGCTGAAGAACACTCTGGAAGGAGTGGAGAAGCTCACCTACTTCCTGGATGCTGTGGAGAAGCTCGCAGTAACTTCTCTGCAGGTGTTCACGGGCGGAGAAGAGGTGATGAAGCTGTCTTTGGGGTTCAGCCTGGAGAGTGTGAAGGACATCATCTCAGCTGCCCGGCTGGTCTGTCCTTTCCTCCTGCACTTCAAGAAAGATGCTGAGGTCTTCTTCACGCCCAGCCTCCACAACGTGGCCGTCTTTGCGGCTGAGTTGGACAAATACATCCGCACCACTAAGTTTATCTGTAAAACGATTGACGCAAGGTAGGCTGTCTGGGATTGCGACTGAAGATGCATTGATCGATTCATTCACAATTCCCACACAGTATTCCAAAGTAATATTGAACTGAACCCTGTCATTTAAAATGTTTTGTCTGTATGTATGTATGTATGTATGTATGTATGTATGTATGTATGTATCTATGTCTATAATGGCACAGATTGCCCTCCTAACCATCCCTGGAAGGAGGGATCCCTCATTCTGCGTTCCTTCTCAAGATGTCTTTCTTCCTAATTAAGGGATTTTTTTCTTGCCCTCTGGCCTAGGGTCAGTGGGGGGGGGGGGGGGGGGTCATATATATGGCTTGTTAAGACCTTTGAGACTGGACCTGTGCTTAAGGGCTACACAAGTAAAATGTAATTGATTTCATTTTAATTCCCAGCTTTACTGTCGGCTTCGGGCACAAAAGACGCCGCCAGCCTTTGGTTGAGTTTGCGGAGGATCTCACGGAGGAGGTCCTGCAGAACACCCTGGCCCACGTCGAAGCCCTCTCCAGTCTCAGGTGAGCAGGAGCATCACTGCGGGACCCGGCTGCCAGTCGTCCTCGTGGTCCCACAAATCAGGGTTTAGATCGGTACTTCAACACAATTAGCAAAATAGTTCTCTTACTCAGATTGAGGGCGACATTTTTTAGGGAGATTCATTGACATCATTCACGTTTTATAAATATCAACATTCATAACCATCCCCATGAGATATGACAAACTTTTAAGTACTGAATTGGAAGTAGACTTAATCTGTTGTTATTCACAAAAGCTAAGTTGTTTCATGGTAAGGTACCGAGGGCATTTATTGAAACCTAAGCTAGCTGTAGAGATTTGATGGCTGTTTTATTATGAATTAATCAATTCTAACCAATACACGTGGAAAGGTTTGTTTGTATTGATTATCATCAAGAATATCCTCAAGAATATCCTCAAGGGTTAATAACATATTTTCATCTTTTCCATTCCGTCATTCAGGAGGGACCAGGACTTCAGACTGGTGTTCTTATTCCAGGAGGAGCCAGTCTCCAGCTTCGTCGACCAGTTCAGCGAGTGTCTTCCCAGAATGCTCCAGTTCCTCAATGAGATGGAGGGCTGTGCCGTCCAGCTGGACCGGATGAGCATGGGCTCCAAGATCTCCACGGTGGCTGGGAGCTCAGTGGGGGCCGTGGGGGGGGTCATGGCCATCGTGGGTCTTGCTCTAGCCCCGGTGACAGCTGGGGTGTCTCTGGGTCTGACCTTGGGGGGGCTGGGTCTGGGGGTCACCAGTGGTGTAAACGGTATAGTCACCACAGTAACAGAGATAGCGGTCAATAAAGGCCAGCAAACGAAAGCCTGTGAAGGCCTCCAGAGCTTCATGGAGGATGTGGTGAGAATCCAGGCGTGCCTGGAAAAGGTGACCAATAAGAGGGAAGTGTTATTAGGAGAGGATTATGGTCATGCGTTTGAGGGAGGAGCCAATTTAGTCAGAAATGTAAGTGCAATTGGCCAAGGCGTGAATGTCCTTGTGGACAGCCTTGATGACGTAGGGATGGCAGCTGCCCGTGGGCCGGCCGCCCTCTCCAAGGCCGCCAGGGTTGGGTTCATCGGCCTCAACGCTGTGTTCCTTGGTTTAGACATCTTCCTCATCTGCAAGGACAGCATCAGTTTGGCCAAAGGGGACAAGAGCGCCATCTCCCAGTTCATCAGAGCCAGGGCGGCCCTCCTGCGCTCGATGCTCGACGCGTGGCAGACGATGCACAAGGCCCTGCTCTGTGGGCTGCTGGAGTCCAAACGGGGCCGCAGTTTACTGGAGCAGCCTTTGAATCCGCTGACGGAGGCCACGGAGGACGACGCAGGAGTTGTCGGTGTGGTGAGCACATGATGAGAAGACGTGGGTCCATGTTGACGTTTGGCCGTCGGTGCTCTTGTACGTTTGGTAACTTGTAGGCCGACAGGATCTTCTTCAGTTGAGTTCTTCCAAACTGTTTGAGGAGTCGGGCAGTGGAGCAGGCAACATGGCCGCCCTCAGGGTGTGTTCATGTTGGTCCTCATATGACACACCGAGATTAGATTCGATTAATTTGCCATTGCACAGGAAAACAACGTAATTCAATGCACTCACGTACTGGACTCATTAAAAACAGAAAGGTAGCATAATAAATACTCAATGAAGTAAAATAATACACTCATCTTATTCACTCAGTATAATCACGTCTACAATATACCATATACTCAGTGCCATTGTATGCCTTAAAACAGTAGTGCAAAATATATAAAGTGCATAGCATTGCATTAGGTGTGGATGTCACAGATTAATGCTGTCAGAGCTAGTGGGTTTGTTTTCAGGTCAGAGTTGAGTACGGTGGCTGCTTTGGGATAGAAACGTCAAGAATCTTGTGGTGCGTGTTCTGATGGACATGTAACGTTCCCCTGAGGGCAGCAGTTCAAACAGATAATTGGAACAAACAGGGTGGAATGAGTCTTTCAGAATGTTGTGTGTCTTCTGCAAGCAGCGGGAGTTGAAGATGGTGTCCATGGTAGGTAGATGTTGGTTGATGATGTTTTGGGCGGTTTTTATAGTCCTCTGCAGGGACTTTCTGTCTGCAGCAGGAGTGCTACCGTACCACGACAGGAGGCCGTAGGTGAGCACACTCTCAATGGAGCAGCGATAGAAGGACCTCCGGTGCTGTTGTGAGAGATTGGCTTTCCTGAGTGTGCGAAGAAAGTAAAACCGCTTCTGTGCTTTCTTTACTATTGCTGCGGTGTTTATTGTCCATGATAAGTTCTCTGAGATGTGTATGCCCAAGAATTTGAAGCTGGACACTCTCTATAAAATGGATAAATAGATCGATTCTTTATTCATCCCCTTGGGGAAATTCAGGTATCCAGTAGCTCACAAAGTCAGTCCAAAAACCGTAAAGTTGACAAAGAACAAAATGGAAGAACAGAAAAAAGTCAATCACATAGGTCATTGAGCCAGACATGAGCAATATTGCAAATCCCGCACACCAATGTTGTGTGTTTGCGGGTCCAATCGTCCACTTCTTCAGCCAAACTCAGCCGTGTGAGTCTACTGCCCATATACTGACAGCAGGACACTTTCTGTTATGAACTTTGTAGCCTAAAGCAATAACTTGTATTTTGTGGGAAATAATACAATCATGTGTCAAAATCGAATGACAATGTGGGGGGGGGGTGGCGTGTGTGTGCAACCCACACACACGCACACACACACACACCTTGTATAATTGCATTCTGCAGATATTTAGAAAGAGCTGAATTATTTTCTGCCACCAGACGCAATATTATCAATTGTTTAGAATGAGTGTGAATTCGGTTTGTGGTTTTATGATTCAATGTTTAATCTGCCAATCTAAACCTTCCTTTAAAGTTTGTATTTGTATTCTTTAATGTGGCAACCGACTCATTAAAGGCTTCTTCATTGCCAACCTGCTTGAGTGTCTGGGTCTAAATATTTCAGCATTTGTTGGATAAGATTTAATCTAATTTTATGTGCCAGGACGTACAAACATGCAAAGAGTGCATAAGAGGGGTATTTTTTAGGAGAGTAAGGGAGGAGATGGGGCGGTGGGGGGGTGAGGCGATGCAGAGTCCAGGTGAACTCTGAACAGGTGAGTCTCTTCCGGGAGCTGGTGAGCGCCTCTGCGGTCCTGAGTCGCCGGCAGGGCGCTCGTGCTACCATTGCGGTGCAAAACAGAGAAGCGTGGTGACTCTTTGGTTCGACATTTGGCTGCTCTTAGCGACGGCGGTAGCAGGCGTCCAGCTGAGGTAGTTGAGCGGAGCCCTCGAGCTGGGGTTGTTTGGTCTGACCAATGCTTGGAGATAGGCGGGTTGATTACGCTCATTATGAGTCTGGGGTGGGGACTGCCACCTCCCAATAGAAAGGGCAGATGAATAATGGTTTTATTTAATTGATATCTAAATTGTATTCTCGACAGACCATAATATGCCAGCCTCTTTATAGGCACATCCCTTTCCAGGCGGATTATTTGCTGGAAATATGCAATTCACACCATTTGGTAGAATCACCCACGCGTGACCTCTGTTGCATGCCAACATTGCGGAACACAATGGCAGGCGTGTCGCGGTTGATTATAATGGACCACTGTGTTGGAGGTCAGCTGACCTGTGAAGCACGGGGCTTGGACTCAACTTCGCTTTTTGAACACAAAGATATTGCATCCAGCATTAATTAACAAAACTTTTTTTAAATGTATTTTTCATTCTAGGTTCAGGGAGGAATTTTCGTGAAATTGTAACATGCTGTTAAACAGACGAAGTTTGCTGATAGCCCTGAGGAAGCCGAACCACGACCCCTGCTGGCGGAGTCCCAGTATGGCAGCCTCACCTCTCCTTTTACTCCATCTCCACTCTCTCCTCTGGTGTTCCGCAGGGATGGATGCTCTCAAAGTACCCTGAAGCCAAGAAAGTCCGACCGCACTTTATTAACGTGTTTGTTTCTGAGACACGTGAATGGCTCCGCCCCGCCCACTCGATCCAGGGCTCTTTCTGTCCGGACTGGGAAATAAGGAAGCGAAACTTAGCAGACGCGTCGCCTGAGCCTTTAACTATGATACGCTGACTGGAAGTCGATCAGGACACTGGCGGTCTGCGGAACATATGTTGTAGGCTACCTACTAATCGAGCACGATGCTAGAAGAAGAACACATACGAAGGTACGATAAACGCTCAAATGTCAAACTCCGTCTGCTATTGTGGTTTTGGTTTACTTAAGCAAAATTTATAGTGAACAACTATAACAGGTCCGACTCCTTTGGACATTCCTCCACTAAGTCTGTGTGCTGCTGCTTATATGGCGATCTACCAGGTGGAATTGAAGGAAATAATATATCAACGGTTATTGTTACCAAATGTTAATCTAGTTGTTTATCCTCAGACCAAACGCGGTGGAGATGTTGCAGTCGTACGTCTCCGACACTCTGGACTGCTTCGACACAGTGACCGCATTCTGTTACACTAACTTCAAATGGGTGCTCTGGAGGGAGACAGAGCTGGAGCTGATAAGGGACATCCAGGAGCGGGCCAGCCGACTGAACCGTGGGTTCCTCCAGGTGTTCAAGTCAACAGAAAAAGGAAAAGCCTTCGGGGAATACCTTCGCCCCAAGAGTTCAGGCACTAGACGCGAGGAGCTGGAGAAAGAGCTCGCTACTGTGCTGAAAAACACTCGGGAAGGAGTGGAGAAACTCACCTGCTTCCTGGATGCTGTGGAGAAGCTCGCAGTAACTTCTCTGCAGGTGTTCACGGGCGGAGAAGAGGTGGTGAAGCTGTCTTTGGGGTTCAGCCTGGAGAGTGTGAAGGCCATCATCTTAGCTGCCCGGCTGGTCTGTCCTCTCCTCCTGCACTTCAAGAGAGATGCTGAGGTCTTCTTCACGCCCAGCCTCCACAACGTGGCCGTCTTTGCGGCTGAGTTAGACAAATACGTCCGCACCACTGAGAATATCTGTAAAACGATTGGCGCAAGGTAGGCTGTCTGGGATCGCGACTGAAGATGCATTGATCGATTCATTCACAATTCCCACACAGTATTCCAAAGTATTATTGAACTGAACCCTGTCATTTAAAATGTTTCTTCTGTATGTATATGTATGTATGTATATGTATGTACACAGGGGTGGACTGGGACAAAAATTCAGCCCTGGCATTTTCTGTCCAGACCAGCCCACTACATTATCAGCACTAGGGGTGGGACGAGACGAACGGGATGAACCCTGTACTTTATTAAAACAATTTAATCAAGTACATGCATCCGAATAATAGTACAGCACTGCAAATAGCAGTTGTTGCTTTTTTTGTTTTTGTTTTTCAAGTTTGTGTCTCTTGTGCTGCTGACAAGAAAGTTATGAAACCTGAACAGGAAGTTAACAGACAACCTGTGGTCGCTGCATCTCAAACCCCCATATCTAAATATCTTCAAAACCCTTGTTAAATATCACACTTGATCCAACGCTAAATTCCCTCTTGCAGTTTTTAGTCGGTGAATGTGAAAATCTTTTGATGTAAGCCCAGCATTAGTTAAAACTAGACTCGGACAATAATAACAATAACAAAATATCCTGACAAATAATCTAAATAGAAACATATTACAGACAGTAGCAGCATTAGAGCTGAAAATTGTGACTCAGTCATTGTGAAACCATAAATAGAGAATTTAATGTTTTTTATCTGTAGCTGCGAGAAAAAGTCTAAGACATGAATTACAGGTCTGAACAGATATGCACTCATATTAGCCGTTAGACTTTTTCACACAGCTATAGATAAAAACAAAAAATATCAATTCTCTATTTATGGTTAGATTTATATATATTGCCTTACTTCCTCGTCCGCAGCCAGCCAGCTACACTCCTCACCAAATTCATGACCTGCAAGAAACAGCAAACAGAACTTGTACTCAGTATCTGTGTACTGAGTGACAAGTGTATGTAGCCATGTAGACTTTTTGTGACGTAGTGACACTTAGTGAACAAATTTACCCGTCATGAAGGATGACTTAAGTCTCAAAAGAGCCCTAAGACCTACCTGCATAACTGTGCCATTAATGACAACGTCAATAATGGCACAGATTGCCCTCCTAACCATCCCTGGAAGAGAGGGATCCCTCCTTCTGCGTTCCTTCTCAGGATTTCTTCCTTTCTAATTAAGGGAGTTTTTTCTTGCCCTCTGGGGGGCTAGGGTCAGTGGGGGGGGGGGGGGGGGGGGGGGGGGGGGTCATATATATGGCTTGTTAAGACCTTTGAGACTGGACCTGTGCTTAAGGGCTACACAAGTAAAATGTAATGTATTTGATTTTAATTCCCAGCTTTACTGTCGGCTTCGGGCACAAAAGACGCCGCCAGCCTTTGGTTGAGTTTTCGGAGGATCTCACGGAGGAGGACCTGCAGAACACCCTGGCCCACGTCAAAGCCCTCTCCAGTCTCAGGTGAGCAGGAGCATTACTGCGGGACCCGGCTGCCAGTCGTCCTCGTGGTCCCACAAATCAGGGTTTAGATCGGTACTTCAAACACAAATAGCAAAATAGTTCTCTTACTCAGATTGAGGGTGACATTTTTCAGGGAGATTCATTGACATCATTCACGTTTTATAAATATCAACATTCATAACCATCCCCATGAGATATGACAAACTTTTAAGTACTGAATTGGAAGTAGACTTAATCTGTTGTTATAAAAAGCTAAGTTGTTTCATGGTAAGGTACCGAGGGCACTTATTGAAAGCTAGCTGTAGAGATTTGATTGCTGTTTTATTATAAATGAATCAATTCAAGCCAATACACGTGGAAAGATTTGTCGTATTGATTATCCTCAGGAATATCTTCAAGGGTTAATAACCTATTTTCATCTTTTCCATTCCGCCGTTCAGGAGGGACCAGGACTTCAGACTGGTGTTCTTATTCCAGGAGCAGTCAGTCTCTAGCTTCGTCGACCAGTTCAGCGAGTGTCTTCCCAGAATGCTCCAGTTCCTCGATGAGATGGAGGGCTGTGCCGTCCAGCTGGACCGGATTAGCATGGGCTCCAAGATCTCCACTGTGGCTGGGAGCTCGGTGGGGGCCGTGGGGGGGGTCATGGCCATCGTGGGTCTGGCTTTAGCCCCGGTGACAGCTGGGGTGTCTCTGGGTCTGACCATGGGGGGGGTGGGTCTGGGGGTCACCAGTGGTGTAAACAGTGTAGTCACCACAGTAACGGAGATAGCGGTCAATAAAACCCATCAAACGAAAGCCAACGAAGGCTTCCAGAGCTTCATGGAGGATGTGGAGAGAATCCAGGTGTGCCTGGATGAGGTGACCAATCAGAGGGAAGAGGTGTTAGGAGAGGATTATGTTCATGCGTTAAAGGGAGGAGCCAAGGTTGTCAGAAATGTAAGTACAATTGGCAAAGGCATAGATGTCCTTGTGGACGGCCTTGATGACGTAGGGATGGCAGCGGTCCGTGGGCCAGCCGCCCTCTCCAAGGCCGCCAGGGCTGGGTTCATCACCCTCAACGCTGTGTTCCTCGGTTTGGACATCTTCCTCATCTGCAAGGACAGCATCAGTTTGGCCAAAGGGGACAAGAGCGCCATCTCCCAGTTCATCAGGGCCAGGGCTGCCCTCCTGCGCTCGATGCTCGACGCGTGGCAGACGATGCACGAGGCCCTGCGCTGTGGGCTGCTGGAGTCCAAACGGGGCCGCAATTTACTGGAGCAGCCTTTGAATCCGCTGACGGAGGCCACGGAGGACAATGTCCGATCAAACGCAGGAGTTGTCGGTGTGGTGAGCACATGATGAGAAGAAGTGGGTCCATGTTGACGTTTGGCCGTCGGTGCTCTTGTACGTTTGGTAACTTGTAGGCCGACAGGATCTTCTTCAGTGTCTCTTCGGAGGAGTCCCATGTGAGCAGGCTGCATGGCTGCCCTCAGGGTGTGTTCATGTTGGTCCTCATACGACACACCAAGTTAGATAAATAGATAGATAAACCTGAACACACGGGTGTGTGTGCAGGTTGCACACATATCCTGAGTTATTGCATTCTGCAGATGTTTAGAAAGAAAATAAATTTTCTGGCACCAGACGCAATATTATCAATTGTTTAAAATGTGTGTGTATTCTGTTTGTGGTTTTATGATTCAATGTTTAATCTGCCAAACTAAACCTTCCTTTAATGTTTGTGTATTCTTTAATGTGACAGCCCACCAATTAAAGGCTTCTTCATTGCCAACCTGCTTGAGTGTCTGGGTCTGGGTCCATCATCATCACCTCTTTATGGGGGTTCCTGTTTCTCGTGCTACAGGGTTCACTAGCTCTTGGCTGTTGGTCCCCTTTCAACCTTTGACTCTATGGTTTTAAAAGAAAAACATACAATATGTCAATTGAATGAATGCATTGAATATATATAACTCATATAACTATGACTCATTGTGTATAACTCATAACTAATCTAACTATGAGTTAGAACTAGAGTTATAACATAGCTATCATAGAACTAGAGTTATAATAACATAAATATCGTTCTATTCCATGTAGGCTTTTCCTTATGGACTAAGGTGAGGCTGTGAACGGAGCCCCATCAAGATCCTCCTGCTTGACACTAAAGAATGATTGAGGGTCGAGGTTTCTTTTACAACACAGCTTTATTTGCTGGTGAGGAACACACATACAACAGCGGCAAATTCTCCGGATCTACCCACGTGCTGGTTACGTTGTTAAGTAGTTTACTGCCATAGATCATAGCGCTGTCATAAAACCTTAACTCAGTATTGCCATTCACGGTCATATGTGACAGATCCCAGTCACAAAGACCTCAGTCATAAAGACCCAAGTCACAGAGACCGTAGTCACAAAGATACTGCATCAAGCATTAAGTAACAGAACCGTTTTTTTTTATATATATATATATATATCTTTCATTCTAGGTTCAGGAAGGGATTTTTGGGGAATTGTAACATTCAGTTAAACAGACGAAGATTGCTGATATCCCTGAGGAAGCCGAACCACGAACCCTGCTGGCGGAGTCCAAGTATGTCAGCCTCTCCTCTCTTGCTCCTTTTCCCCTCTCCCCCCTCTCCGCAGGGCTGGATGCTCTTTCTGTCCGGACCTTGGACCTATTAAAGAAGGTCCGGACTGGGAAATAAGGAAACCGATACTTAGCAGACGCGTCGCCTGAAGTTGTGAACTTGTGACTGTGACACGTTGCCTAGAAGTCGATCAGCACATTGGCTGTCTGCTGAACATATATTGAATCTACTAATCGACAACGATGCTAGAAGAAGACCACATACAAAGGTATGACTAATTCTCAAACGTCAAACTCTATCTGCTATTGTGGTTTCGGTTTACTTAAGCACATTTAAAGTGAACCACATTCCTCCACTATGTCTGTGTGCTGCTGCTTATATGGCGATCTACCAGGTGGAATTGAAGGAAATAATTGATCAACGTCCTGTAAACGGTTATTGTTACCAAATGTTAATCTAGTTGTTTATCCTCAGACTAAACGCGGAGGATATGTTGCAGTCGTACGTCTCCGACACTCTGGACTACTTTGACACAGTGACCGACTTCTGTAACGAAAACTCCAAATGGAGGCTCGAGAGGGAGACAGAGCTGGAGCTGATGAGGGACATCAAGGAGAGGGCCAGTCGACTGAACCGTGGGTTCCTCCAGGTGTTCAAGTCTACAGAAAAAGTCAAAGCCTTCTGGGAATACCTTCGCACCAAGAGTTCAGGCTCTAAACGCGAGGAGCTGGAGAAAGAGCTCGCTACTGTGCTGAAGAACACTCTGGAAAGAGTGAAGAAGCTCACCTACTTCCTGGATGCTGTGGAGAAGCTCGCAGTAACTTCTCTGCAGGTGTTCACGGGCGGAGAAGAGGTGGTGAAGCTGTCTCTGGGGATCAGCCTGGAGAGCGTGAAGGACATCATCTCAGCTGCCCGGCTGGTCTGTCCTCTCCTCCTGCACTTCAAGAGAGATGCTGAGGTCTTCTTCACGCCCAGCCTCCACAACGTGGCCGTCTTTGCGGCTGAGTTGGACAAATACATCCGCACCACTAAGATTATCTGTAAAACGATTGACGCAAGGTAGGCTGTCTGGGATCGCGACTGAAGATGCATTGATCGATTCATTCACAATTCCCACACACAGTATTCCAAAGTATTATTGAACTGAACCCTGTCATTTAAAATGTTTCGTCTGTATGTATATGTATGTACGTATGTATTTCTATAATGGCACCGATTGCCCTCCTCACCATCCCTGGAAGGAGGGATCCCTCCTTCTGCGTTCCTTCTCAAGATTTCTTCCTTTCTAATTAAGGGGGAGTTGTTTCTTGCCCTCTGGGGGGCTAGGGTCAGTGGGGGTCATATATGTGGCCTGTTAAGACCTTTGAGACTGGACCTGTGCTTAAGGGCTACACAAGTAAAACTTAATTGATTTGATTTTAATTCCCAGCTTTACTGTCGGCTTCGGGCACAAAAGACGCCGCCAGCCTTTGGTTGAGTTTGCGGAGGATCTCACGGAGGAAGACCTGCAGAACACCCTGGCCCACGTCAAAGCCCTCTCCAGTCTCAGGTGAGCAGGAGCATCACTGCGGTACCCGGCTGCCAGTCGTCCTCGTGGTCCCACAAATCAGGGTTTATAACAATAATAATAACGTATTTTCATATTTTCCATTCCGTCAGGAGGGACCAGGACTTCAGACTGGTGTTCTTATTCCAGGAGAAGCCAGTCTCCGGCTTCGTCGACCAGTTCAGCGAGTGTCGTCCCAGAATGCTCCAGTTCCTCGATGAGATGGAGGGCTGTGCCGTCCAGCTGGACCGGATGAGCATGGGCTCCAAGATCTCCACGGTGGCTGGGAGCTCAGTGGGGGCCGTGGGGGGGATTCTGGCCATCGTGGGTCTGGCTCTAGCCCCGGTGACAGCTGGGGTGTCTCTGGGTCTGACCATGGGGGGGGTGGGTCTGGGGGTCACCAGTGGTGTAAACAGTGTAGTCACCACAGTAACGGAGATAGCGGTCAATAAAGCCCAGCAGGAGAGAGCCAACGAAGGCTTCCAGAGCTTCATGGAGGATGTGGAGAGAATCCAGGTGTGCCTGGATGAGGTGACCAATCAGAGGGAAGAGGTAGTAGGGGAGGATTATGGTCATGCGTTTGAGGGAGGAGCCAAGGTTGTCAGAAATGTAGGTAAAATTGGCCAAGGCATATATGACCTTGTGGACGGCCTTGATGACGTAGGGATGGCGGTAGCCCGTGGGCCAGCCACCCTCTCCAAGGCCGCCAGGGCTGGGTTCATCGGCCTCAACGCTGTGTTCCTCGGTTTAGACATCTTCCTCATCTGCAAGGACAGCATCAGTTTAGCCAAAGGGGACAAGAGCGCCATCTCCCAGTTCATCAGGGCCAGGGCTGCCCTCCTGCGCTCGATGCTCAACACGTGGCAGACGATGCGCAAGGCCCTGCGCTGTGGGCTGCTGGAGTCCAAACGGGGCCGCAGTTTACTGGAGCAGCCTTTTTTTGCAGTCTGATCAGTGCCTCTTTAAGTTACACCCAGTGCTTCATAGCCTTTGAGGAACAAAGAAGTACACAGATGAACAAGGAAACAAGGAAAGTTTATCTCAAGTCCATCATAGTTGTGATGTTTGTGGGTTGCTTTTGTTTTTTCCTTTTGTGGAAAAAAACCCTGATTCTGTAAACCAGGGAAAAAGTAGAAAGAAGGAAAACACAACTGCAATAGGCCTACGATAAATATATGTTAGTGCTTTTCCGCACGCTTAAAGAAATAACCAAATAAAGAAATGACCAAAATAAGCGAAGTGTGGATTTCTTGTGTGAGGGACGATGCATGGAACTCTACCTGGTACTTTATAAAGGCAGTGGAGAGACTTCGCCACAGGGTGGCGCCCATGCTGCTTTAATTAACACCATGTAGTGACATGTTTTTTATTGGTCGTCATGAAAAAAAACAAAAGGGGTAACACTGTCGATATTTATCAAATAAAACATAGGGGGTAACACAGTTGTTTTTCTTTGGTCGTCATGAAAAAAAAAACAAGGGGTAACACTGTCGTTTTAATCAAATGAAACATGAGGGGTAACACTGTAGTTTTTATCAAATGAAACATAAGGGGTAACACTGTCGTTTTTTATTGGTCGTCATGAAAAAAACATAGGGGGTAACACTGTCGATATTTATCAATTAATACATAGGGGGTAACACTGTCGTTTTTATCAAATGAAACATGAGGTGTGACACTGTCATTTTTCTTTGGTCATCATGAAAAAAACAAGGGGTAACGCTGTTGTTTTTTATTGGTCGTCATGAAAAAAAACATAAGGGGTAACACTGTTGTCTTTGTCAAATCAAATACAAGGGGTAACACTGTCGTTTTTTATCAGTCGTCAGGAAAACACCATAAGGGAAATAGACATACACACATACATTTTAATGTCATGTATATCCTCTTTATTGATGATTGATTATTGTGTATTGTCATCTCCTCAGTGGTGCAGTGGAGTGCACTCTGTCTGACCCACTGGCGACGCGGCTCAATATCTGAGGACAACACAATATCTTTAATTTGAAACGTAATGCTAACATGTCTATTGCACTGTGACATAACCACAGACATATTGAAATTACAAATCTCAGTGGGAAGTGGACAGAGCTGTGAGCTAACCCCCTGGAGACCGGGGTTCAAGTCCGGTTGATGCCTTCTGTTGGAAGACTCTTATCTCTATTTCGTGCGAATTATAGAGTCAAGTATAACCTTTGTGATTACTATATCCGGTTTCTTGATGCTGCATTGATATATTAGGAGGATAACACTCTAAACAGCTCAGTTTCGGATCCCTGCAAAAACGTTGACAGGGGTGCCACGGTCGTTATTTATTGGTCAACATGGAAAAAACATGAGGGGTAACTCTATTGTTTTTTATCGGCTCTCATGAAATAAATATAAGGGGAACACTGTCGATATTTATCAAATAAAACATAGGGGGTGACACTGTTGTTTTTCTTTGGTCGTCATGAAAAAAACACAAGGGGTAACACTGTTGTTTTTATCAAATGAAACATAAGGGGTAACACTGTCGTTTTTTATCGGTCGTCATGAAAAAAACATAAGGGGTAACACTGTCGTTTTTATCAAATAAAACATGAGAATTAACACTGTCTTTTTTAAAAAAATGAAACAAGGGGTAACACTGTCCTTTTTTATCGGTCGTCATGAAAAAAACATTAGGGGTAACACTGTCGATATTTTTCCATTAAAACATAGGGGGTAACACTGTCGTTTTTATCAAATGAAACATGAGGGGTGACACTGACGTTTTTCTTTGCTCGACATGAAAAAAACCATAAGGGGTAACACTGTTGTTTTTTATTGGTCGTCATGAAAAAAACATAAGGGGTAACACTGTTGTTTTTTATTGGTCGTCATGAAAAAAACGTAAGGGGTAACACTGTTGTTTTTTTATTGGTTGTCATGAAAAAAAAACATAATGAGTAACACTGTTGTTTTTTATTGGTCTTCATGAAAAGAAACATAAGGCGTAACACTGTTGTTTTTTTATTGGTCGTCATGAAAACCCATAAGGGGTAACACTGACTAAATGTAACGAATAAAACATAGGGGATAACAGGTGTGTGTGCGTGCGTGCGTCACTTCCGGTCTCGGAGCATTCATAGCGTTCCTGTTCGTCTTTGTGATTGTGGCATGGAATTGGCTAGTCGTTGTTCACGTCTCTTCTGGTAGAGCCCATGGGACCTATGAGATCGAAAAATATGTATGGGTTCCAGTGGAGAGAAAGTAATTATCTTGTGATCCCAGTCTTTATATGCCCCGGATTACACATATGTTGTTTGTGGATTTAAATGATAATTTTTCATGTCAAGAGTTGGACCGATAAATGTGCAATTGTTCAGTTAAAGGCACCCAGTGCAACTTTATGTAAACATTCAATGAAAAATAAACATTAAATTTCTAGTCTTTTTTACACGTAGTAAGTTTTAATAACTCCATACCATTACATATCGACATTCAAGGAGCAAAGATGAGACGTCGCTGTGCGGTGAGAACTGATAGAAAATCGTAAACAACAACAATCGCCGGTGGGGAGAAGCCATTTTTCCATTGACTGGAAGCCTGCTTTATTTATTGTAGGTTACAAAAAATAAAGAAAATGGCGGCATTGTTGTTGTTATCGATTTTCTATCAGTTCTCACCACACAACGACGTCTCATCTTTACTGCTTGAATGTCGGTATGTAATGGTATGGAGTTATTGAAACTTACTACGTGTAAAAAAGACTAGAAATTGAATGTTTATTTTTAAGCCTCGAAAGTTGCACTGGGTGCCTTTAAAGGCTGTAGAGAAAACACAATGAGAAAGACTACATGTCTCGTATGTGCCGTCCCGCTCCCTGCGACTGGCGTGGACAAGACCGACAGTCTCCCCATCGGCATAAAGGCTCGATTCCACCGGAGGCGTACGCGCCGCGGCACGGCTGCGCCGCGGTCCCCGCTGCTGATCGTTTCCACGCTAATCAATGAGACCATTTCCACCGGGCGCGCCGCGGAACGTTTCAGCAGCGTCCCAGGAGCGGCGTGCCGCACTGCGGCGCTATCTTCCGTCGCACTTCTATTTTTGCCGCGAGCTGCTGCTAAACCGCGTACATTTTTTACAGAGCAGATCGAGCAGGGCAGGAAGTGAAAAAGTAAAAGCCATAGATCATCCAGTCAATTTTCAAAATAAAACACAATACTCAGCTCATGTAACTTCACATCAACATTATTACGTCATGACCGGTGGCACCAGGTCAGCAGTCAATCAATCAGAGGGTCGGCAACATGGACGACGAGAGACTCATTGTCAAAGTTCAGCAACATGAAGTCATTTATGTACCAAATCATCCTTTTTATAAGGAAAATGTCAGAAAGGACAAATCGTGGCATTTAATTGCAATAGTTTTGGGAGTGGAAGGTGAGTAGGCCTACATTAGGTTTAGGATTATCGTGTGATCTCGTGATCTTGCGTGAATACGGCTGGCTCGCAAGGCAGCGCTACGCTGACGTTACGCGCCTGGTAGGAATGGACGCAGGGCAGAGGACGCAGCCGTTCCGCGGTGCGTACGCGTCCAGTGGAATCCCGGTGTAAGGAGGCCGCCTTAACAACAATAGGGCCTTGACTACCCATTTATTGAAAAAAATATATATATATTTTTTTATATATATAGTTATATTTTTTCATTATTATGCAATAACAAAATACAAAACTCTTGCAGGTAAGGAAAAAATACCATTAAGTACAAAAATGAAATAAATAATGCATTGGTAATACTGTTCAAACAATAGTTGTGCCATAAAGCTTTTTGAATAGAATTGGAATTGGCGGCATCAGGTGGTTGTATATATTATGACGAACTGAAACACACCCTGAAAAACAATCTTGTTGTAGCCGCATGCCAATCACTACCATCTCATAGAAAACAATGTGGCTGTTCACCCATGTCAATCACTACCATCTCATAGAAAACAAACTGGCTGTACCGCATCTGCCGGGGAGTGGTTCTTTGGTTCTTTTGCAAACTAACTCAGGCTTTGTTCTTACTTGTTCGTGAGTGATAATAAAGTCTTTATCTCATACGCTCCACCACATATTTGGTGTCACAAACAGGATTGAAAAAAAGGGACCGCCGCCAGCTGCTAACCTGCCGGACAGGGTTCGGCACGGTACACACAAAACTGAGTGGCCGCTCATCTTGACCAAAGGTAAGCTACGTTTTTGCTGATTAGAACGGAAATCTGGGATCTGTTCCTGCCCCATCCTAAAGCAAAGCAGCAGGTAAAGTGTCTCTTCAAATTAACAAACCATTTGGTACACAGGAAATAAAAGTAAAAGAGAGAGGAAGGCTGCAGATGATTGATGTGCGCACACTAACCATATAACGCTCTGTGGTTTACTAACCACACCGTTACTAACCATACCGCTCTGTGGTTCACTAACCATACCGCTCTGTGGTTCACTAACCATACCGTTACTAACCATACCGCTCTGTGGTTCACTATCCTTACCGCTCTGTGGTTCACTATCCTTACCGCTCTGTGGTTCACTATCTTTACCGCTCTGTGGTTCACTATCCTTACCGCTCTGTGGTTCACTATCCTTACCGCTCTGTGGTTCACTATCCTTACCGCTCTGTGGTTCACTATCCTTACCGCTCTGTAGGCCGTTCATGATAACACATTTTTCTGGGCGATTAATTGCCCCAGAAATGATTGCGATAAGCGATAATATTGCAGTCTTTCAACAATTATAATGATAATGGCATAATAATGCAAGTACACCCTACACTTTTATTTTTAAAGAAACCTGGAACTCGACGTCTGGAAGACACTTAAAATATCCAGAATAAATTAACAAAACAACCAAAAACAATAAATAAAAAGTATATTTTAACAAAAAATGCTCGAGGGGGTTTACTCGTTGTGCCCTGTAATTATCTGCCCGAGCCCGATTTAAACCTGACGTTTGTTACTTAGACCTACTCTGCTAAATATATATATATAATATAGATAAATATAGATAATGTATAGAACGCTGGTCATTATCGGGAAAATAAGCCCCGACGAGGTTAAGCTTCAGGTGATGGGCAGTCGTCCAAGTGCTGATGTCTACCAGACATTCTGAAAGGCGTAATGTGGATAAACTGGGACTTGGTTCACATTCATGAGATAAGGCTATTTGGCAATCTCTGCAAAACAAAACTAAGATCCTGAGACTAAGATTGTGTTCAGATAAGATTTAGGTGACACGAATACCCAAGGTGATGCGAACGAATACCAAATAATATGGTTATATAATAATAATATAATGTTTGTCAAATGGTTGGGGTGGAAGGAGGCTTTCAGTTCATGGATTTCTGAAAATGTGCTGGTACCCACGTGAAGAGAAATAGGATGCCGTATGACCTGCAGTGAACCCTTGCTGTGACAGGATAAGAACTTCTCTGAAGGAGGCTGCTGAGGGGTTTCATGTGCCACTACCAAGTAAATAAAGTGATCGTCACATGAGATCTTATGACGAGAGTCTTATGGCCGCTGGTCATTTGGAATACAGAGTCTCTTCAGTGTCAGCAAGTGTTTTCATTAAAAAGCTTTCTATTTCGCCGGGTAAGGCCCCATGCCAGCCTGAGCATGAGTTGACAGAAGGGATAGGGTTCTTAAAGAGAGAGAGAGTATTAGGAAGGAGGAGGGCATGTTACTTAGGTTACCATCGTAACCTGAGTTGTATGTACCTGGTACTGAATTTGTGAAAGGTAAAGCCAGTAGAACAATAAGCTGAAATACAAATGACGTGGTATTGTTTAAATCACAGTGCTGAATTAAATCTGACACTGTGGAGTCACTGTTTCAGATTAAGTGGACTTGTTTTCCAAGTGCACGTTTCCAGGAAGTCCACAAAAGTCAATTACCGGCTACCGTAAATTATATAATAGAGGCGCAAATACATTTAAAATAACAATCTCCCCTCTTGATACTTGGCTGTTTAAAATAAATTGGCGCCTCTTGCCTTGACTTGTGTTGACTTCCTGGAAGCATGCACCACCGGTAAGGCACAGACTTGGAAAACATTATTTTTTAATAAACTCCCGGTATGAATTGTATCTTGCGATACAACGTAGCCTCTCTGTATTACAAGCAAGTGTAGCCACCGATATCCGTGATTCTGCCCATTTATAGCTATTTCGGTTTGCTAATATTTAAACTTTATTTTAGAAATATCAAGATTAATGTCGACATGTTGACTTTATTCTTGAAATGTCGAGATTTATCTTGACATTTCAAGAATAAAGTAAACATGTCGACATTAATGTGAGTGACTATAACATTCTTGAGCTCTCAGCGGAGTTCTCACTTGCCCACCTTTAGATGGTGAAAGTAAACGAAGGAAGCCCTCTGATTGGACGGGCAAGACTGACAAGTAGGCGGGCCTAGGCCGGTCCCGGCCCGCCGGCTACGCCTCTGGTAACCACAACAAGACCGGTAACCACAACAAACCCTGTGAAGCAGAACCCTCACGAAAGCCCCCTCCAAGAATGCCTGCCCCTCTCCCCATCTCCTCTCATTCTGTGTTGGGGTGGCTAGAGGTAGGTGCTGGCCAGTACTAGGAACCACATGTTGAGACATTAATTTGTATTTTGGAACCAGGGATTTATTTTGGTTTATTTATTTTTGGACAGTTTTTTTAAGTAAATAAATCTTCACAGTTTTTTACCAAACGGAATTGCCCCTCGTTTTTGTCCACACTCCAGGCCAGTGAGTCCGTATCCCAAATACTCGTGGTGAACATGTCGGTCCCTCTCTTTTGGAACCAGTGGTGGGAATGTGACGCCATCTGAGAGGCTGGAGAGATGAGGGGGAGGGGGAGGAATCGGTGGACAGCGACGACGATTGAGCAGAGGCTGTCCAGAGGCTTTCGAGCAGGAGCAGTGCTAGAGGGAGTGCCCAGAGGCAGCTGAAACAGCTCCTGATCCAGCACCGGCACCGGCACCTGTACCTCCAGATGCACCAGGCACCGGGCCCAGCGCCTGCACCAGTAGCCTGGCCCAGGGAGGCCATCCCCAAGCTAGGAGAGGATCACCAACTGTCTGAGTCTGTCCACCCATCACCAACTGTCTGAGTCTGTCCAACCAATAACCAAGTGTCGGAGTTTGTCTACCTAGAACTATAGGTGAGAGGCTCTGTAAACCTGTGGTAGAGCCTCTTTTTCGGAGTCTGTCCACCCATAAGGAAACGTCGGAGATTGTCCACCAATGGTTATGTGTTAGAGGCAGTATTACTGCCTCTAACACACTAATTAAGTAATTAGTTACTTATTACTAGTTACTTCTGTAAATTGTAATGAGATTACTTTGCTAGTTACTGCATTTGAAAAGTAACTTCACTACTTATTACTTTACTTTCCCGTTTCTTAATTAACTGTGGATACATCACTTCGTGTTTATTGTATAAATCTATACAAAATAGCATATAAAACCATATGAAAGAACAATATCCCTGACTTCACAAAGAAATGCCTCACTGTAAAATCCACAAACAACAGGATAAAGTAGGCTATGGTGAGGTCAATCAGTAGCAACACACACGTTTCCAAACACAGGCTTTGGGAAACATGAGAACAAAAATTAAGTGGTCAATGAAAAATATAAAAAGGTCACTTTATCCCCTACAATTAAAACAGAAATGCACTAAAGCGGCGGTGAAACATGCTGTTACTTTATGGGGTCCAAAGGCTGTATGAACCGGATCTATTTCGCAAGCTATGACATTG
Organism: Gadus chalcogrammus; assembly: GCF_026213295.1. Taxonomy (NCBI): domain Eukaryota; kingdom Metazoa; phylum Chordata; class Actinopteri; order Gadiformes; family Gadidae; genus Gadus; species Gadus chalcogrammus. The sequence continues at coordinate 953,816 of NC_079413.1, read as the reverse complement.
TAAGTTTTTCTTCCCCTCACCCTCTTGCAGGCAAGTGCAGCCTCCTCAAGTGCTGTCTGTCCAGTGCAGCATCATTCCTTACGAGGCACCAAAAAGTGCATTATTTTTCGATCTCGTTACAACCGTTTACGTCAGAACCGGTTCCCTACTGGAACCGAGTGTCGCTGCTCAACCCTATTCCTAAGTAACTTTTGTTGTTGGCGGACCAAATGTCTGTGGTGGTGGACACATGATCCAGGAAGGACTCGAAAATTAATTTGAGCTTCAATTCCATGTCGGTATAAAACTGCTTCAGGTAGGCTAATGGGAAAATGTTTTCCTGTCGGATGTTGGCTTGGGAGTCCGGCGATTTTATCTAGAGTTTTTCTAAATCTGGGCGATTCAATAGTCGACAGGACCAGCATGTCTTCTACAATGAATCCTGCAACTAGCCTGTCTTTCCGTGTCACTTGCTTCTGCGCTCCAACACTCGAACACTCCTTCGCACAAGCAGCTACGTCACTCAAATCTATCGCTATGGCAACGTGCCGAGGCAAGCATGCGCTGCAGACACACAGGCAGCACGCATGCACGCACCACAACAGAACAGAACTTTACACGCAGGCAAACACGGCTTGGGTGACGCAGGGAAGGGCGTTACTATAGTCTAGTAAAGCAGTGTAGTTACCGATATTTTAAATGTAATGCGTTACTTTACTTTGTTAAAAAAAAAAGAGTAATATCGTTACTGTAACGCGTTACTTTGAAACGCGTTACTTTGAAACACGTTACATTGTAACACGTTACAGTAAGTCAATATACTGTAACGTGTTACTTTGTAACATGTTACTTTGTAACACGTTACCCCAAACACTGGTTAGAGGCTCTGTAAACCAGTGTTGGAGCCTCTTTTCATCACGCCACCCTGTTGGCGAGACTCCAGAGGAGGAGGGAAATGTGAGAAAGTTACCCCTTCTCACGGTTTCTCCCCTTCCAGCAAAGTGATTGTGGTATTTGTGCTTCCGTCGCAGTAGGGAGCAGTATGTTAGTCCATCCAGCCTTGCCCAGGACATTTTACCCCATGTAAATGGTATGGCCTAACTTACCTTGATTGGTCCACCTGGGACAAATTGCTTGCCTTATTTAAGGGCTGTATCATTCTGTGTTGGGGTGGCTGAAGGCAGGTGCTAGCCAGTACTAGGAACCATATGTTATGCTAGGTCAAGCTATGCTATGATGCTAAATTGCTAACAGCTATTATTTTTGAGACATTCATTTGTAATTTGGAACCAGGGATTTGTTTTGGCTGTTTTTTAAGTAAATAAAACTTCTTTACCAAACGTTGGTCCCTCACAGTCCCCTTGGGGACATTTTTCTCATTGAATGAGACGGAGACACATGACCGTTAACCACCTCGACATAAATACAACCACTGACCCCAAAATCATATTTCCCATGTAAAACAAGGACACATATAGGGACATTAGACTTTAGACTGACATCAACACACAATCCCCTGGCTACAGTTCGCAAAGTGCATAGTGGCCAGTATTTCATATGCCATCAGAATAAATAAATACAATTGGTAAAAAAATATGTCATGTAAGACAATAGTGTGTTCCCTGGTTAGACCCGCTATGCAGGGGAATTAAAACCTTCATTTTATTGATTGTTGAATGAATGACTGTTATGTCCTATTTTTGGAGAGACCTGGGCAACGAAATCTGCCACCTGAGGGTAATGGTTCAAAGGTGGTGAAAAGTGGTAGTTTTGTATTTTGTCTGCTTTACTCATTACTCTCACACATCAAACTCTGTCTGCCACTGTGGTTTTGGTTTACTTAAGCAACTGTATAGTGAACAACTATAACCAGTACTCGAGTTGTAAAAATATCAGGGGTGGATGGTTGAATGGATTTAACGGGACAGATAATTTGTGCTGATGACAGCGCATATGGTGGGAGACAAACCGTGTACCCTTTTGATTGTTTAAGCACAAAGATAATGCTGTCAGGCTGCCAACCCCATTCTCCCATATCTCATGGTAGCTTCCAAAGAGTTTCATAATCTTGCTTTGAAATCATTAGCCAAGCAATAGCTTTGAAGCCAAGACTTGACATAAACATCAAGGGTGGGAAAACCGTCCACGTAAAGTTTATAGCATTCTATTCAATGTTACACAGGCTCTGTATTCTGCAGACTGCTCTAGAACTTGTTTTAAGTTTGTATATAAACAACTCGCACATGTGTGGTGCGCATGCAAATTGACGTGACGTCAATTTAAAACAAATTGTCGTGTCAAGACTCATTATATGTGCACGTTCCCCTCGTCCACAGTATTTTAGCCTATTCAATATGCTCAAAAACTAAATGTTGAAATAGTGGTAATAGTGGTATATTTCCACAGTCATTGATAAAATATCTGTTTAAGAAGGGGGATGATTTTGACCATCTTTATTTCAGAGGGGGATGCCATCCCCCCCTCATTTCGAGTACTGACTATAACAGGTCTGATTATTTTGGTCATTCCTCCACTCATTCTGTGCCCTGCCTTTATGGTGATCTAACAGGTGGAATGGAAGGAAATAATCAACGTCCTGTAAGCGGTTATTGCTACCAAATGTTAATCTAGTTCTTTATCCTCAGACCAAACGCGGTGGAGATGTTGCAGTTGTACGTCTCAGACACTCTGGACTACTTTGACACAGTGACCGACTTCTGTAACGCAAACTCCAGATGGATGCTCCAGAGGGAGACAGAGCTGGAGCTGATGAAGGACATCAAGGAGAGGGCCAGCCGACTGAACCTTGGATTCCTCCAGGTGTTCAAATCTAAAGAAAAACGCAAAGAATTCGGGGAATACCTTCGCACCAAGAGTACAGGCAATAAAAGCGAGGAGCTGGAGAAAGATCTGGCTACTGTGCTGAAGAACACTCTGGAAGGAGTGGAGAAGCTCACCTGCTTCCTGGATGCTCTGGAGAAGCTCGCAGTAACTTCTCTGCAGGTGTTCACGGGCGGAGAAGAGGTGATGAAGCTGTCTTTGGGGTTCAGCCTGGAGAGTTTGGAGGACATCATCTTAGCTGCCCGGCTGGTCTGTCCTCGCCTCCTGCACTTCAAGAGAGATGCTGAGGTCTTCTTCACGCCCAGCCTCCACAACGTGGCCATCTTTGAGGCTGAGTTGGACAAATACATCCGCACCACTGAGAATATCTGTAAGACGATGGATGCAAGGTAGGCTGTCTGGGATCACGACTGGAGATGTATGGATCGATTCATTCACATTTCCCACACAGTATTCCACAGTATTGAAATACTCATTTAAAATGTTATGTGTGTATGTATGTGTGTATGTGTGTATGTGTGTATGTATGTATGTATGTATGTATGTATGTATGTATGTATGCATGTATGTATGTATGTATGTATGTATGTATGTATGTATGCATGCATGCATGTCAATAATGGCACAGATTGCCCTCCTAACCATCCCTGGAAGGAGGGATCCCTCCTTCTGCGTTCCTTCTCAAGATTTCTTCCTTGATACATAAGGGAGTTTTTTCTTGCCCTTTGGGGGGTAGGGTCGGGGGTGGGAGGGTCAAATATGTGGCCTGTTAAGACCTTTGAGACTGGACCTGTGCTTAAAGGCTACACGAATAAAATCGTATTGATTTGATTTTAATTCCCAGCTTTACTGTCGGCTTCGGGCACAAAAGACGCCGCCAGCCTTTGGTGGAGTTTGCGGAGGATCTCACGGAGGAGGACCTGCAGAACACCCTGGCCCACGTCAAAGCCCTCTCCAGTCTCAGGTGAGCAGGAGCATCACTGCGGGACCCGGCTGCCAGTCGCCCTCGTGGTCCCACAAATCAGTCTTTAGATAGGTACATGATACACAAATACCAAAATACTTTCTCTTACTCAGCCATTTAAGTGCAAACGGGCCGTTTTATTGAATATCACTTCATAATTGATTCGACCAATCATGTTAACCAATCATTAGGAACAGCTTACTAGTTATAACGGTGCCTTTTGGTGTCTTGTTGCCGGCCCAGGCTCTGTGCGGTCATCCCCCAGAAGCTCTTTATTTATAAATATCATTGACATTCAGAACCATCCCCATGAGATATGACTAACCTGGAAGTAGACCTAATATGTTGTTATTCACCAAGGCTAAGTTGTTTCATGGTAAGGTACCGAGGGCACTTATTGAAACTTAAGCTAGCTGTAGAGATTTGATGGCTGTTTTATTATAAATGAATCCATTCTAACCTACAAATCGAAAGGTTTGTTAATATTTATAATCATCAGCAATGTCTTCAAGGGTTAATAACATATTTTCATCTTTTCCATTCCGTCGTTCAGGAGGGACCAGGACTTCAGACTGGTGTTCTTATTCCAGGATAAGTCGGTGTCGGGCTTTGTCAACCAGTTCAGCGAGTGTCTTCCCAGAATGCTCGAGTTCCTCGATGAGATGGAGGGCTGTGCCGTCCAGCTAGACAGGATGAAGAAGGGCTCTAAGATCTCCAGGGTGACTGGGAGCTCAGTGGGGGTCCTTGGTGGGGTCATGACCCTTGCAGGTCTGGCTCTAGCCCCGGTGACAGCTGGGCTGTCTTTGGGTCTGACCGTGGGGGGGGTGGGTCTGGGGATCACCAGTGGAGTAAACTATGCAGTCACCACAGTAACGGAGATAGCGGTCAATGAAGTACAGAAGAAGAGAGCCAACGGAGGCCTCCAGTGCTTCATGGAGGATGTGGAGAGAATCCAGGCATGCCTGGATGAGGTCATCAACCAGAGGGAAGAGACATTGGGAAAGGATCATTTGGATAGTGCTAAAGGAGCTGCAGGAGTGGTTTCTGCAGTTAGTGGAATTGGTTTCAGTGCTCGTTCAATTCATAAAGCTAGATTGGCTGCAAGAATTCCAGGAATAGCAGAGCAAGCAGCAAAGGGAACCCGGGCTGTGACCCAGATGGCTGTTGGTATTGGGTTGAATGTCCTTTTCATTGGTCTGGACATCTACACCATCTGCACAGAAAGCATCAGTTTGTCCAGAGGAGGACAGACTAAAGCCTCCGAGTTCATCAGAGCCAGGGCTGTCCTTCTGCGCTCAGAAGTGGACTGTTGGACAAGAATCCATGACTCTGTGGGTACTGGCATGAAGCAATTTGAGAGTAGGGAAAATGTTCTTCAGAGCTCATTCAGAAATCAATTATAATGCTCTCTCTTGCATTTGTATTTAATTGTTGGACCAACAGGGAGAAATCTCTCATCCTAAATCTCATGAGATTGACACATATTCAGAAACCTTATAGTATCTGAAGAAGCAGTGTATTGTGTGCGCTCTGATATCGGTATATTCTGTGTTGCAACACAACGCATGATGAGTCAGGAGCTGTTGGTTCTTCAGGTTTCTGGTTCTTGGTGCAGTAGAACATTACAGTACTTGTTTCTCTGCTTGAGTCCAAGGTAGGACATGTTTGCGTGCAACACATATCTTAAAAGTAAACACCCACCTGTCTTTTCTTACCTTAAGTGTGTGTGATTTTTAACTGTTGTCTTCCCTGAACGACCATTGATTATTGATACAATTGCTCTTCAATTATGTTACCCTATTAATGTACATTTTGAGTGTGGCAAAATGAAAGCCAACAAAATAATGGATTTGATTGCCTCGGTTTCTGTCTGCTTTAGGAAACGCACAAAAATTAGGTCAAATAAAGTCTATAGGCCATAGACAAAATGCTGATGGTTTTTGTACATATTTTGTAATTGTAGGCTTATAATAAACAAGCCTTGGTGATTTATGGCACACATATAAACTTATTTTTTTACACGTGCAGACAATATTAGTATATTCATAGAAAAATAAAATTGGAACTCGATTTTACGTTAAGTAGTAATCAGTTCTAATTCGTTTTAAGGAACAGCATGACCCAAAATAAAACTATTCTTGATTAAGTTTTCTGACGTTCAGTCAATCATTGATTGAGCCTTCATTGACCTTCGCCGTAGTGCCCCCTAGTGTTCATCTGGGAACATCTCGAAAAGAGAGCTATGGGGAAGATAAGCGATTCTCTGTTTAGGCATAAGGGTTATATCGGTCTGACTACAGCACAATACATCGAATCCCTTCGGAGCTTTGAGATCCGTGACAGCGACTTTTATGTATGAATAAAGACGCATTGTCACAGAGCTTTAGTCTGAGCTTCCTACTCCATTTATTCAACAAACTAACTCACGCATGCGCGACTCGCATCAAGAGTGCAAAACCAATTAGAATATGGGATGTCGTAGACATGCGTAACATAACATTCATTGTTGCAGCAATGTCAAACATAACACCAAGGTGACTCGAACAAATACAAAATACTATGGTATCTGTCAAATGGTCCGGGTGGCCGGAGGCAGTGGCGAAGCTAGACCTTTTTGGGGTGGGCTCAAGCCCACCCAAAACTTGCCTTAGCCCACCCAATCATTTCGTCCTCAAATCTAATATTCTACCTTTTTTTTTTTTTTTACTCAAGCAATGAGAGAATGGATCCTGTACACTAATGAACAGACACAACTGGGCTAGTGAAATCGAGCGCAACCTTCCCGCAGGAATCTCTACCCTCTGATTGGTGGGTGGGCGTCTCCTGTTTGACAAAACCAAAAAGGCAGCACGAGCAAACTTAACATAGTTTCTGCTGTTTTGTCCGTCAAAAAGGCTTGCTAGTCTTTATCAGAAAATCCACGATTTCCAGCTGTGTTATAACATGACCAGCTAATAATAATAATAATAATTTTAAAACCTTCACATAATCTGTCAGATGACTATTAAATGACAGGTGAGCAGGAGCATCACTTACATTATAAGGCGATTCCATCTATGCCTCCTCTTGAATTGCTTCATGTTTTAGTCAGCTTGGGCTTGCAAAGCCGGTAGCATGATAAACTTGATAAGGAGCAAGGAGCAGAAAAGTTGACATGGGTGCTAATTTCCATTTGAAAAAAAAACTCTGGCCTTATTTTATCAGCTGCGGGCGTATTCATTGCCATAACAACGTGAGCTAATCAACAAGTACAACATTACTTGTTCTAATACTATGAGACTCATGAAAACGCCCTCAGCTTATAAAAGGTGTGGCGAGCGGCAAACGGGACTTAGTGTCTTATTTATTTATTTTAATAAGTTACTTATTTTATTTTAAATAAACATAATACCAAGGGTCAGAAGTTTTACAAGAATTTTGATCGTACAAAGTCATGACAGAGGGACTTGGTGTCTTTATTCATGCTTGAAAGATGAACATATATATATATATTTTTTTTGAAAGGGAATAAGCAGATGTTATCTCCGCTAATTGTATTAATCTGAATCAATAAATATTAGCAGGTTCTCAATATTGAGAACCACTGGTCTAGAAGATGTTGTACTTGTTGATTAGCTCACGTTGTTATGGCAATGAAAACGCCCACAGCTGATAAAATAATGCCAACGGTTTTGTTTTAACTGAAAATGAGCACCCTTTTTTGCATCAGAAGTTTTATAAAAATGTATTGATCCCTGAAAGTGAGACAATGTAGTTTATTGCTCCCGAAATAGTGGTATGTTTCTCATATTATTAACCTAGTACATTTTGTACCAATGTGTTTCAGTGTAAATAAAAAAAGGGGGGAAATATGGTCATTTTTGAGTGAAACTTACACAAAGGAAATTTAATATACCTCAAATTTGTTATTACAGTTCACATCCATTGATTATTCCGTCATCCAAACAGTATTTTTTCCTTTCGTCACTTTAACTGCATTATTGAGCTGACAGTGCCAGCTTTTGGCTTAGACGTACAACAGCATAGTAACTAATAAAATAAAGGTTGTAGAATAAAAAAATCTTGGACAGGACTTTATATAGGCTACTTCATATACCCCTGTGGCTTCCTGGGGTTGAGCCCCCCCAAAAGTCAGAACCTAGAATCGCCCCTGCACTGCAACAAAAGTTGTTGTTCAGATGTTGCCGTTTCTGATATTTTAAAATTCTTGACATTTTAATTAAAGTGATAGCCTGCTACACTAACATTTTCGTCTAACAAGCGACAGTTAGTCGCTTGTTAAAGTCACGGACTTGTTAGATCAGTAACTGCAGTGCGCAATTACGTCAAGGACAGTTACGTTAGTTGGGCTTGAGATGAGCACCACGGTGCGTGCGTGCGTGCGTGCGTGTGTGACCCGCCCGTTCGAACAGTATAAGAACCTGCCGAATTCCACAATCTCTGTATTGAACAATACGCAGCAGAAACATTTCTACTGGCTCATTAATATGGCAACCCAGGGAAAAACCTCTCCCGCACTAAGGTAACCTTTCATCTTATTTCTATAATTTTATTGAAGGCATCTTATTTCATCTTATTTCTATAATTGTATTGAAAGCAATTTTATTGAAGGCATCTTATTTCATCTTATTTCTATAATTTTATTGAAAGCAATTTTATTGAAGGCATCTTATTTCATCTTATTTCTATAATTTCATTGAAGGCATTTCAACACACACGAACGTTCACGCACGCACTCGTGTTTTATATTCGTGTTGAAATTAACCGAACTAAAGAGAAAGTGATATGGCCCACTTGACAATTAGTAAATTAATTAATAAATCGAATCCAATGTATTTATTTTATGGTGCATTTTAGATGGAAAAAACACTTCAAATCATTAGGCTGCATCCGCGCAGTGGAAACGAAACCATATTTTTGCAACAATATAAACGGTATTTCTCAAGGCACAAACAAAAGTGAAAGAGAATCTCATATTTCTCAATTACAAGAAATGCCTCGGCAAAGCGTAAACGAACGTTAGAAAAAGTCACTAAAGATAGGCTACTGCCCTGGTACAACAAATACCGTCCATCTCAAGGATTTTTAACAAATAAACGAGAACAAGGTGACGATGCGGAATCAGTGACGACGTCCATCCAGCAGTTGTTACAGCGCTGGATGCTAGTGCTAACTACTATCCTGGCCCGAGCGCGGAGGAGCCGTCCGAGAGCGCTGGAGCAGCAGCTCAGCCTCCACTTCCCACTGACGACCTGCAACGATGACAGCCTTCTCACATCGCCTGTGAGGGAAACTGAAGAGACGCCGGGGGTCGAAATTGAAACTGGGGATGAGGACGTTGACTATCTCTGGTGTGACAGTCACGGATCCTGCGTTGTGGGAAAAGGTGTTATAGGCTACATGTGTAAATTAAAAAGAAGAAAAGTCTACCTTTTTAAAAGTTACGTATGCTTTACTTATTACTGATGATTCGTCAGATTCTGACCAAACAGCCTCATGGAAATTATATTTAACAATTGTTAATATCTTAAACTAACGAAATTCGTTAAAGGAAGTCATAGGTGCTTTTAAAGTCATGGTATTAACCTGACAGATTCCATGTTCTACCGTTAAAACGAGCGGCTGGCACTATACATGCCCGCAGCCGCGGGGTTAGATAGATAGGTCGGGCGCTCTCTCACCCTCCCCCGCACACCTCTCTCACCCTCCCTCCCCCGCACCCTCTCTCTCTCTCTCTCACCCTCCCTCCCCCGCACCCACTCTCTCTCTCTCTCTCACCCTCCCTCCCCCGCACCCACTCTCTCTCTCTCTCTCTCACCCTCCCTCCCCCGCACCCACTCTCTCTCTCTCTCTCTCACCCTCCCTCCCCCGCACCCACTCTCTCTCTCTCTCTCTCTCTCTCTCCCTCCCTCCCCCGCACCCACTCTCTCTCTCTCTCTCCCTCTCTCTCTCTCTCTCTCTCCCTCCCCCGCACCCACTCTCTCTCTCTCTCTCTCTCGCACCCACTCTCTCTCTCTCCCGCACCCACTCTCTCTCTCTCCCGCACCCTCTCCCTCCCTCCCCCGCACCCTCTCCCTCCCTCTCCCTCTCCCCCGCACCCTCTCTCTCCCTCTCCCTCTCTCCCTCGCACCCTCTCTCTCCCTCTCCCCCGCACCCTCTCTCTCCCTCTCCCCCGCACCCTCTCTCTCCCTCTCCCCCGCACCCTCTCTCCCCCTCTCCCTCTCCCATTGTCGTGTTTTGTGTGTAACTTGGAACGGTATGTTATTGATCTTTATTGTTTCTTCCCATCTAGTCCATCAAAATAATTATGAGGCCTCTAGGCGCGGCGCGGGGGGGGGGGGGGATTGTTAGCTTTTGAATTTCCATTGCCACCTAGTGGATAATACGTCGCTACAAAATCATGGGCCTATTGTTGGCAAGTTAGCATAGTGGGCATACCACTTGTAAAATACAAAAAAGCAAACAAACAATCCACCTCTGCAATCCTACTTTGAATCTACTTTAAATTAATCTCAAATTTATAAATCTCAATTTTGCCATTGTAGTTTACATAGAAAACTGTAGAAGTCAATAGTTAAGTGGTTATTGTTTCTTTCCATTAAATAGTATTGTCTTGAGCAGGCCATGCAACTGAAAATGTAGGCTATGAATTAGAACGGATTTAGGGTTTGCCCATGTCCAGCAGGTCATCCTAAAATGGACTAGAACGCAGGAAAACGCATCTTATGTGTTGCCAGACCGGTTTGGCAGTTTCCAACTAACTATATCGACAAGAATAACGGCCAATCATCCAAAAACCAACCCAAAACGTATAATGCCAGAAAACCGATTAATCATTTATTTATGCAATGACAAATACACACCTAAATACAACCTGATTATTAACTATGACGTTATGTAGTATAACAGGAATATCTCAGCTATCTCTCACACACAAACCTCAGAAGGTCTGTGCAAAGAACACACTGACAGTCAATGAGGTTACATTATTACAAGACACACAAAATAGTTACTTGCACTGGTGAGCACAATTAACACCAGAATGCAACCTAATTGACTGAGACCTAACTTTCAGAAAATGTATGTTTGGTACATGAACTAAAATAAAACCACCCTCCTGCATAAATTGATGTTACATTTATGTAGAACTTCAACTTTAAATAATCTAACAAAACTTAAAGAACACAAACCGGAGAACACTAGACCCGATCAGATCAATGGGATTTAAGTCGACACACAAAGTCGATTTAAATGACATTCATGGCAAATGCACGCTCTTGCCATGAATGTTAACAATAATAAGATATCATAGGTATTGTTTACACTCCCGGTAAATGTTCTGTATGACGAAGTCACCTTCACCTTGGTAAGGGAGGAGAGATGGTTACAAAGCTTTAATCACCCAGACAGGATGGTCCTTTGATCAACTTTTAATTAAACAATTATCATCATACAGCAAACTACGACATTGGCATATACCTTTGACTTTTGATGCTAAATTAATTATCCGTCTTTCTTTTAATTCCCCAGAGATGAAGCAGTAAGGTCTCTGCAGCAGTATGTCTCGGAGACACTTGAATACATTGATACAGTGCGGAACTTCAGCGGTGGGCATGCGAGTGGCTGGAGGCTGGCGATGAACGCAGAATTAGATACACTGAAAAGAATACTTGAAGAGCTTGAAGAAAAGAAAAAGATGACAAAAGATGAACAGCAGAAGACGCTGAGTACTGCGCTGAAGAACACTCTGGAAGGAGTGGAGAAGCTCACCTGCTTCCTGGATGCTGTGGAGAAGCTCGCAGTAACTTCTCTGCCGGTGTTCACGGGTGGAGAAGAGGTGGTGAAGCTGTCTCTGGGGTTCAGCCTGGAGAGCGTGGAGGACATCATCTTAGCTGCCCAGCTGGTCTGTCCTCTCCTCCTGTGCTTCAGGAGAGATGCTGAGGTCTTCTTCACGCCCAGCCTCCACAACTTGGCCGTCTTTGAGGCTGTGTTGGACAAATACATCCGCATCACTAAGATTATCTGTGATGTGTTCTGGTAAGCTGGGGGATTCAACAGGGATTTATAGCAAAGTCTTCCTTAAGTCAATAACAGCATCATTTGACTGTAAACCATGTCATTCACAGCTCTGCGATTGACTTTGAGGACGAACGAGGTGAACCACCACAGGTTCAGCTGGCTGAGGATTTAACATCGGATGTCGTGCAAAATATCAGTTCTCACGTAGACCAGCTTTCTGATATCAGGTGAGCACCACACAAGATCTGCAGATGGAAGATTATGACTTTCAATGTTTTTATCATTGGATCTTGGGTTTTTTACAAGCCCAACTTGAAAAGGTGTTTGGATAAGACCAGACCAGTGGTCTGCTGCTTGAAGAGCAAAAGCATTGTTGGCTTTGTCTTGGAAGTTAATATCAAATCGCTGACTTGATAAAAAGAGTCCATCAAGATATGCCAAACTTTAACATTACACACAGAAAAAACAGATAGTTTAAGGACAGAATTATAATTATCCGGTCCACTTCATCCAGGGAGGACCAGGACTTCAGACTGCTGTTCCTATTCCAGGGTGAGTCGGTGTCGGGCTTTGTCGACCAGTTCAGCGAGTGTCTTCCCAGAATGCTCCAGTTCCTCGATGAGATGGAGGGCTGTGCCGTCCAGCTGGACCGGATGAGAATGGGCTCCAAGATCTCCAGTGTGGCTGGGAGCTCGGTGGGGGTCGTGGGGGGGGTCTTGGGCCTTGTAGGACTGGTTCTAGCCCCAGGGACAGCTGGGGCGTCTCTGGGTCTGATCTACTGGGGGCTGGGAATGGGGATCAGCAGTGGTGTAAACTATGGAGTCACCACAGCAACGGAGATAGCAGTCAACTCTGTACAGAACAAGAGCGCCGAAAAAAGCCTCCTGAGCTTCATGAAAGATGTGGAGAGCATCCAGGCGTGCCTGGATAAGGTCATCAACCAGAGGGAAAGTGAATTAGGAGTGGATAATTGGGATAAAATTAAAGCCGGGAAAGGGGTTCTTAAGGTTGTAAAATTTGGCTCTGGTGTTGCTAAGATTCGTAAAGTTTTTTCGAAGGGAACAATGTCAAGTATGGGAATGAAATTCAATAAGGGACTCGTGGCCACAGGCAAGATGGTTGTTGGTATTGGGTTGAATGTCCTTTTCATTGGTCTGGACATCTACACCATCTGCACAGACAGCATCAGTTTGTACAGAGGGGAACAGAGTGAAGCCTCAGAGTTCATCAGAGCCAGGGCGGCCCTTCTGCGCTCAGAAGTGGACTGTTGGACAAGAATCCATGACTCGGTGGGTACTGGCATGAAGCAATTTGAGAGTAGGGAAAATGTTCTTCAGAGCTCATTCAGAAATCAATTATAATGCCCTCTCTTGCATTTGTCGATAATTGTTGGATCAACAGGGATCCTAAATCCTCTCATCCTAAATCTCATGAGATTGAAACATAACCAAAGTAAAAAAAAATAAGTGTTTTGTGTGCGTTCTGATATCGGTATATCCTGTGTTGCAGCACAACACATGATGAGCCAGGAGCTGGTTCTGACTAGTTTCTTAGCTTGAATCCAAGGTAGGACATGTTTGAGTGCAAAACTACTTCAAAGTAGAGACCAACCTCTCTTTTCTTACATTTAGCATGTGTGATTTGTCACTGTTGTCTTCCCGGAACAACCATTGATTATTGCACTTGCTCCTCAATTATGTTACCCAATGAATGTAAATTATGTACCTCCGAGTGCGGCACAATGAAAGCCAATAAAATAATGGATACGATTGCCTCGGTTTCTGTCTGCTTTAGTAAATACACAAAGCTTTGGTCAAATAAAGTATATAGGCCATAGACAAAATGCTGATGGTTTTTGTAATTCTTTTATAATAAACAAGCCGTGGTGATACATGGCACATATATCAACTTTATTTTTTTACAGGTGAAGACTAAATTAGTATATTCATAGAAAAAGAAAATTGGAGCTAGATTTTACGCTAAGTAGTAATTCGTTTCAATTCGTTTTAAGTAACAGCATGACTCAAAATAAAACTATTCTTGATTAAGTTTTATGCCGTTCAGTGAATCATTGATTGATCCCTCATTGACCTTCGCCGCAGTGCCGCCTTGTGTTCATCTGGGGAACTACAAGCGGAAACTCCAAAGTCCATGTTCGTCGTGTAGTATCTTATCTTTTCGAGTGCACATTAGGTTTGTTGCGGTTAATGCACGACACAACACATTTAAGTGCTGTATGATCCAGACCAAAATAGAGCTATGGATAAGATAAGTGAATCTCTGTGTAGGTATAAGGATTATAACTTCGGGATCGGTCTGACCACAGCAGAATACATCGACTCCCTTCAGAGCTTTGAGATCCGTGACAGCGACGTCTTCCTGGTCACTTACCCAAAGTCAGGTGAGTCCGTCCGCTCAACTACCTCAGCTGGACGTCTGGTACCGCCATCGCTAAGAGCAAGCAAAGGTCCATCAACAAAGTCACAGCTTTTCTGTTTTGGGACCTCGGTGGTGGAACGAGCTCCCTGCCGGTGTCAAGATCGCAGGGTCGCTCGCCAGCTTCCACAAAAGACTCAAAACTCACCTGTTCAGAGTTCACCTCGACGCTGCACAGCTATCCAGCCCCTTCCCGGTCACCATTGTATGTTGTACGTCCTGGCACTTAATGTACGCACTTAATCTAGATTGCACTTATTCATAGTACTTAATTGTGTAGCATCTGCAGTAGCCGCTATCATTGCTGTACACGGGGAATGGGTTAGCCTAGCGATTGTTAGTACTTGCACTTGGTTCTTTAAACATCTTTACAGTAGGCTACTGACAGTGATATATTGTTTCACTTCTTATGACATATTTTCTTATTGTAAGTCGCTTTGGATAAAAGCGTCTGCTAAATGCCCTAAATGAGTGTATATCTTGCAACCTGACGCAGGAACGATATGGACCCAGCAGATCATCACGTCCATCTATGAGCTCGATGACGACCACGTTCCTTATCCCAACAACCTGGAGCGGATGCCGTGGCTCGAGTACCTGGAGGGCCGGGAGGACTACTCTCTGAGGCCCTCTCCGCGGCTGTTCGCCTCCCACCTCACCCCCATGCTCCTACCTCCAGGGCTCAGGAGCAAGAAGGCAAAGGTAGGAACCCGCATTAAAGGAACCCCAGTCACTGCATTGAGTGAAAAGTTGACATTGCTTGAATTGTATCAAACAATGAGGTCGTTTTTTAAGTACGCTCCCGGCTAATTTCTGACCAATCAGGGTATCTATTCCCTGATTGGTTCAGAGATTCAATCTTGCCTGTCAATCACAGGTGCTTGAGTACTTCTCGATGAAGGAGAAACGTAGGCTAGGAGGGGAGACCTCCTCTGGGGTGCTTTAGATTCAGAATGCTGCCCTCTGCCCACTCTCTCTCTCTCACCTGGAGCCCCCTTAACCACGGCTGTTGAACCCTGTGGCGGTCGTCTTCTCGGCAGATCGTCTATGTGATGAGGAACCCAAAGGACAACGTGGTGTCGTATTATCACTACTGCCACGCCTGGGTCCATCTCGAAACCCCCAAGAGCTTCGATGACTTTCTGGAGCAATATCTGGAGGGCAAAGGTGAGATGTTCCTGGCATTCCTTTTATCTTTATGACGCTATGTGCGGCAAGTGTGTTGTAAACCACTTCATAAGTCTAACTTAAGATAAACCTAATTATATTATTGAATATAGGCATACACAAACACACCATATATTTGATGAGAGAAGTTATTTTGTTTCCTTGCAGTCGGTGCCTCGTCGTGGTTCGATCACATCCGGGCGTGGCACGCCAAGAGAGAGCAGTACCACATCCTCTTCCTCTCCTACGAGGACATGATCCTAGTGAGGCTGTGACAACGAGTTGGGACCTTTCATTTGACATTATCCATGGCACAATCGCTATACATGGTGCAATCATTTACCTAGTTTATCATTCATTTAATTTGTCCATTCTCATTTATTTAATTAGTAAATGATTTTACCA
Source organism: Gadus chalcogrammus (assembly GCF_026213295.1). Classification (NCBI taxonomy): domain Eukaryota; kingdom Metazoa; phylum Chordata; class Actinopteri; order Gadiformes; family Gadidae; genus Gadus; species Gadus chalcogrammus. Next base: position 938,005 of record NC_079413.1, on the reverse strand, counting down.
TGGATGGTGTCAAATTAAACTTTACAGATCCATAGCCCTGATAAATAGTACATTTTACTCTATATAAGGGCTATGGATCGGTATAATATATGATTTGGTACAACTAAATGACATATTATGAAGTCTGAAGTTGAGCATCTCTCTGCTGGTCGTTCCAGGACCTGAAGGCGGCAGTGAGCAGAATCGGCCTCTTCTTGGGTAAAGACCTCAGTGACGAGAGCGTCCGTCAGATCGTCGAGAAATCCACGTTCCGAAACATGAAGAAAGACCCCAAGGCCAACTACGAGTTCCTGCCCGCCGACGTGATGACGGGAAAGTTCATGCGGAAAGGTACCGGACAGAACCACACCTGGACGGGGGCGTTTAGCTTCATAGGTTAAAGTGTAATTACGGGCGAAACGTCTTCTAAGCCTGTTTAAGTAAATACAGTATGAGAGCAACGACAGCTCAAATTGAACCCAGGGAATTCTTCGGCATGAAAACCCATAAAATAAGCCCTCCAGACACTTATTTCATTGATAGAGTATAGAGCTTGCCCAAAGTTGCCTGGAGCAATGCAACAGCCCAAATGGCTTTCATGTTATTTGATAGGGGCACCGAACGATTCCAAATCTGCATTTTCTTAACCACAAATATTGCTCAAAATAGCACCAAACCTCTGCAGTAGCGTGATTAGGGTCCCTACACCTAAAACAAAGCATCCAAAACGTATTTAGCGTACCGGGAGTTTATTAAAAAGACTGTTTTCCAGTCCATGTTTCCAGCAGTCTACACAAGTCGATTACCGGCTACTGAAAATAATATAATAGAGGCGGAAACAAATGTAACTTAAAAATCTCCCCTTTTGGTAGTTGGCCGTTTTGAATTTGTCGGTGCCTCCATTATATTGTTTAAGGTAGCCGGTAATCAACCTGCGTGGACTTCCTGGAAACATGGACCTACCGGAAAGGCAGACTTGGAAAACAGTTTAAAAAATATATACATACCCTCTGGAGGTTCTGACCAGTCTGACTCTCCGCTGCAGGCCGCGTCGGGGACTGGAAGAACAGCTTCACCGTGGCGCAGAGCGAGCGCTTCGACCGGGTCCTTCAGGAGCGCGTGGGGGACATGAACCTGGCGTTCACCTGGGACGCGCCCCCACAGGGGGCCGGCGAGCCCTGAGGACACCTGGAGGCGAACTTACGAATCCTACGATGGCCACGCCAAGACCCGCCCTACTCCGTCTGTGATTGGCCGGGTTGCATGCAACTCAACCAGACGCTTTAGAACTCTACGGTTGCCGAGGTAATGTGTCTGTACTGTCCAATCAGAGATCAGCTGGTATTTCAAGGCGGTGGATCAAACACTTTGTGTTTATAATATCACAGAACAAATGACGAATAAACAGATATCCAATCTTCCATATCTTTATTTATTTCTTGATAAGCGTTTCCACGCGGAGCTGAGGGAGGTGAAGTCGTCGCTGTAACAGTCCGGCTCAATTCTCCTCATCTGGGGAAAACATGGACAACAGATATAGGTCAACAGATATAGGTCAACAGGATGGTACAGCAGCAATACGACACAGCCATGTTTGGTGTTTAAGTGACATATCGACCACATCTCCAGCAGAACTCGAGACTATGAGCTGGACACTTTTTGTGATGAACATTGCATCCCAAAGGCCAAAGAAATATTTTGGGGAAAATAATACAGTAGGTATGTGACAAGCTGTGGGTGTTTGTGCATGCTTGCATGGGTGCGTGTGTGAACTAAACACATTAAATGGAAGAAACAGCTTCTAAGCCCGTTTAAGTGAATACCGAATCTGAGAGCAACGTCAGCTCAACAGAACCGCCTGAACCCGGTCTAAAGTCTGTGTGTCTGTCCGCGTTGGGCGGGGTGTGAGGCCTTGTAGACTCACCCTCTTCCTCCTCGTCCTCTTCGTCATCGTCCTCCTCCTCATCCTCGTCGGAGCTGAAGGTTCCGTCCGGGAGGCTGTAGACGCGGATCACTTGCTGTGGAGACAACAGGAAGCCCAGGGTCAGAGCCGGAAACAGACAGACCAGGGTCAGAGCCGGAGACAGAGAGACCGACAGACCAGGGTCAGAGCCGGAGACAGAGAGACCGACAGACCAGGGTCAGAGCCACAGACAGACCAGGGTCAGAGCCACAGACAGACCAGGGTCAGAGCCACAGACAGACAGACAGACCATGGGCAGAGAGAGAGAGACACAGACAGACACACAGAGAGAGAGAGAGACAGAGATAGAGAATGAGACAGAGAGAGAGACCATGGCCAGAGAGAGACGGAGAGACGGAGAGACAGAGAGGGACGGAGACAGAGAGACCGAGGGCCTCGTGGCGGGCCCTCACCTTGTTGGGGTCCTTGAGGATGAGGTACTTCCCCTCGTCCAGAGCGCGGCAGATGTCGATGACGCAGCGCAGTATGCCCCAGGCGTTCTCCATGCTCAGGTTGATCTGCGAGGCGAACTCGTTGGGCTTGAACTGCTGGGTGCCCAGGACCACATGGCGGGCCGAGTCCTTGACGTGGTAGCGGGACACGTACCTGAGAACCCAGGGGGAGGCGGCTCAGACATAGGGTGGCTCTCAGGAGAGAGTGGCTGTCAGGACGGTCCCATAACACTCCCATGAGGCCTTCCTACCAGCCGTATGGGACAGGTTACTGGCTCCATCGGCTCAGTAATGTTAACTACAGTTCAGAGGTAACATTACACCTAGCTTTGTGAATAAATGGACATATTTGTAATGACCAATGTTATATTCTCCAATACAGATTTTCTTTTCCTTCAGAATATTAATATAGAACATAATATGTGACTTAATGTAAGCTTAATGTGTGGTGAACACAACCACAGCTCCTCATCACTGAAGGACACAGGGTGGAGGAGTAGGGGAATGGGTAGAGTATGGGTGGAGTAGTGGGTGCGCTATGGGATGCAGGGTGGAGTAGGGGACAGGGTGGAGTATGGGTGAAGCAGTGGGTGGAGGGTGCAGCATGGGGTCCTCACCCCAGCTTGAGGTACTCGGACCCGGCCAGCAGGGCGCAGCAGGTCCAGCGGGCCAGCTTGTAGCTGTTGTTCTTCAGCTCGGTGGCGAGCACCGCACCCCTCTGGGAGTCCAGCTTCTGGCGCCAGTCCACCCCGTTACAGTGCTGTCCCAGGACACAAACCAGTCAGAACCAGAACCAGTCCACCCCGTTACAGTGCTGTCCCAGGACACAAACCAGTCAGAACCAGAACCAGTCCACCCCGTTACAGTGCTGTCCCAGGACACAAACCAGTCAGAACCAGAACCCCCCCCCCCGCTGTAACACCCCCCTCCCCCTCAGACCCCCCCCTCACCCGGGAGTCCCACTCGTTGAGGGTCTTGATGTTGATGAAGGACGCCTCTCCGTTGGCCCCGGTCATCACACCGTCGTGCTCGCAGCGGACGATCAGGTCGATGTCCTCCCCCAGCTGCCAGCGACGGTACCTGGGGGGTGGAGGGGTTAGTCTCCACCTTATCTTAACCATGGAGCTAGCTGGCTCCTTAATTCTCCACCTTATCTTAACCAAGGCTAGCTGGCTCCTTAAGTCTCCACCTTATCTTAACCATGGAGCTAGCTGGCTCCTTAACTCTCCCCCTTATCTTAACCAAGGCTAGCTGGCTCCTTAAGTCTCCCCCTTATCTTAACCATGGAGCTAGGTGGCTCCTTCAGGGCCTTAAGTCTCCACCTTATCTTAACCAAGGCTAGCTGGTTCCTTCAGGACCTTAAGTCTCCACCTTATCTTAACCATGGCTAGCTGGCTCCTTCAGGACCTTAAGTCTCCACCTTATCTTAACCATGGCTAGCTGGCTCCTTCAGGACCTCCAGTCTGAGTGCTAAGCATTCCCTGAGTCTGTATCTCCTGAGGCCGTACTACGCTACAGCCTGGAGGCCCTGACCCTGACGGAGGTCGAGACCCCCCAGGCCTGCCTGGCTGGGGGGTCTTTTCGGCCAGCAGGGGGCGGTACACACCTGTAGGCCACCGACGCCACCTCGCTCTTGTCCATGTCCTCCTCCACAAAGGGGTTGGGGTTGGGGAACTTGTGGCGCTCGCCTCCCTGAGGAGAAGAGGCACTCGATTAGAAACAACAGCTTTAGATCGAGGAGAGCGCGTTCGGAAGGAGGAGGTGGAGATGGTGGTGCCGAGTAGGGGTGCGCACGGGTACACGTGTAACCGGTTAGTAAATCATAACAGTTTAGGAAAAATCAGTAAGCGAAAACAGGAAGAAAAAATAATAATAATCACCGCGACGGTCCATACTTAACATAAAGTTTACATATTTATAATTTGAAATTCGTCCCAGCCTTTAAACCACAGATTCTCTAGGGTCTATAGCATATAACCGTGTTTTTCTGATTGCAGTTTAATGTAACAGTAAGCTGACAACATCCTAATGAACACCGCAACTGCAAATTAACCACACGGAGATAACCATGGCAACCGGTCAAACTAATTTTCTTCTGCGATGATTCTGCTCGCGCATCCGCCGTGTCGATAAACAAATAATCCCCCTGTAGCACGACTGCGGTATAGGGGTGGATAGAAAACGGTTAACCGTGTACACGGAAAAAAAAAGGGGGTTGTGTAATCGTTTACAATTTTTTGTGACCGTTCACACCCCTGGGGTTGAGGACGAGGAGGGGTGGAGGAGGAGGAGGAGGAGGACTGCAAAGGTGGAGGAGGGGTTGAGGTGGAGGAGGAGGAGGACTGACCACGCGCAGACACTGCTGGCTGAAGTTGTGGTTGATGTAGGTGGCCTCCATGGCCAGGTTGCGGGGGGAGTTGAAGGAGTTGCCCTCGTCCTGGGGGGGCTCGTTGGCCGTCTCGCTCACCGTCAGCAGATCTGGGGGGGGGGGGGGGGGTACAGACCAGAAGCATCAGCACTGAGTCAAAGGGGCTGAGAACACGGAGCGGTTCGCCGTAGATCCTGCCTCCCCAAAGCGGTCAGTTCAGTTGAACGTCCCCGAGTTGTATCTCAGCATTATAACCACGCTGGGATCGATGTGGGGTCCAGCCGTCCCAGCAGACCGTCTGACAGAGCAGAGCCCTGGGCCGTGAACCCACACCCGAAGGGGCGGCACTACGCCGTGGTTCCTGCTCCGATGCGGAGATGTTTGACGCAAGAGAAACGGATTCTAGCAGGAAGACTTTTCAGAAGGGGACTTTAATACGCGTTTATCTACAGCGGCCAGTCTCCACGGTGCTGATCTGAAACGCTTGCGCTCTCTCTCTCTGTGTGTGTGTGTGTGTGTGTGTGTGTGTGTGTGTGTGTGTGTGTGTGTGTGTGTGTGTGTGTGTGTGTGTGTGTGTGTGTGTGTGTGTGTGTGTGTGTGTGTGTGTGTGTGTGTGTGTGTGTGTGTGTGTGTGTGTGTGTGTGTGTGTGTGTGTGTGTGTGTGTGTGTGTGTGTGTGTGTGTGTGTGTGTGGCACTGTTCGGTGTCAACACACACACATTTCAATTATTTATTTGAATCCATTCCGTTGGCCAATGACCAACTCCGATACACCGCTTCCAGCAAGATGATTGGTCGATACTAACATGAAGCGAAACGCCCGCCCCCCCTGATTGGAGCTCAGCTCAGCCCTGAGGTCTGACGAGTGAGAGAACCTCGCGCCGCCGGGACCGGGTTCGCACGACGTACCAAAGTCAGAGTTGTCCCTCTTGTCGAAGAACAGCTTGTTGCCCACCCGCTGGACGATGATGTCCCAGGAGTTGACCGAGCGGGTGCAGCACATCAGGGTGGCCAAGATGGCGTCCGTGGCAAACACGTTGCCCACGGTCTTGGCGAGCTGCAGAGACAAAGACACACAAAGTCCATCAGTACCTTTCCTCAAAGACCACCGGTGGCCCCTTGGACCTTGCGGGGGATCGAGCAGCGTTCCCAGCCACCGTGTGGCCCTCGGCCCAGAGGGGGGGCCCTCACCTTGCGGATGACGGGGTCGTCGGTGGTGGTGACGGTGTGGAAGATCCTCTTGATGCTGCGCAGCTGCTTCTCGTTGCGGGTGGTGATGCGGTCGAAGGCCTTGTCGTAGAACTCCAGGGCGCCACAGCTCTCACTGCAAGACACGGCCGAGTTAGGCCACAGCGGACACACACCGCGCATAATAACCCTCACTGACCAGGGAAGCTAGCTACCCTGGAGGAACGCTAACCCTCACTGACCAGGGAGGCTAGCTACCCTGGAGCTACGCTACACACGCTAACCCTCAGCGACCAGGGAGGCTAAGCACTGTGGACATCTTTCCTTTGTTGCATTTTATAGACAAAACGACGAGTTGAAAACTGTGTTGCTGTACCTCCCCCTTGCTGCGCGGGTGGAGTGTAGTTTGTGTGTAGTGTTTGGTGTGTGGCGACTCACATGTCAGTGGGCTCGGCCACCTCCATGTATCTCATCTTCATGAGCCTGGGGAAGTCCATCTCCTCCTTCACCTCCCAGTCGCTCCTCACCTCAACGGAGGAGTCGCGGGGCTTCAGCTGGGGGGGGGGGGGTGACAACAGGGGTACAATCAGGCCCAACCTTCACTGACATGTTAACCTGAATGCTCAACAGGGGATTGATGTCGTTTTAGATGGGAGAATGCATAGTCTCCTCTGAATGCTTCGTCAATCACACAAACCTAAATATGCCTCAGCACTGATGTGGTTATAAAGGAAAGGTGGCAGTCAAATGTTGATCAGCCTACCACTGATGACACTAGTAAAAGAAGAGGTTTGGGCAATAAAGTGAAGGCCTTAACCCCAAAACAACGTTACTTTATTGACTGTTTATCATTTAGTATGCCACATCTGAAGCTCACCTGAGATTTCTGGTCCCACTTCTGACGGACACCAAACTGCTTCTGGAACTTCTTCTGCAGGCGCATGCGGTCCCTGAAACAAGGTTCAGGTTAAAGCCCGCTCAGCTCGGAGGCCACACAAGAACAAATATAATGTAGCCCACTGGGTCCGACAAACCAGTGACCCCCCCCCCCCCCCCATCATCGTTTGGAACCAAAACACCCATTCATATGATCACTGCCTGGTGCCACACCAGAGACTGACCTAGTGTCAGCTGCTGGAGCCACTGTGAGTGAGTGAGTGAAAGAGTGAGAGAGTAGGTGAGAGAGAGTGGTACAGAGAGATGGAGAAAAGCAATACCAAGTCACGAGTTGAGAAGCTGCTCTGACTCACAGGACCTGAAGGCTGGAGATAGGCTAATGGGGCATCAAGGTGTGGTGAGAGAGAGTCTGAGCAGACCTTCAATTGGGTTGATGAGTGGAGGGAGGAGGACATCCGTGGCTGTCGGGGGAGCCAACGGCTTCTATTACACTACTACGTCCCATCTGATAAGTGATGGGTGCTCACCTCTCCTTCTGCTTGGCGCTCTTGGGCAGCGTCTGCATGTTGAACTGCGTCATGTTCCGGCGGTCCTTATCCCGCCGCAGGTTCCTCTGTGGAAACAAACCGCCTGCACATCAGAGGGCTGGCTGGCTGACTGGTGTTTACTACACCGAGGCTCAATGGCGTTCTGAAGACGGCGGTGGCGACGTTACCTGGGCGAAGCGCATGCGGTTCCTCTGGTAGGCCGTCTTCTGCGTCTTGGCCGTGTCCACCAGCTGGAAGCTGGTCTCGTCCTCCTCGTGGAAGTAGGCGTAGTGGCTCCCGCCGCCGAACTGGGAGGAGTACTTATCTGGAGAGGGGAGGAGCCAACACCAGTTCAGTCACCACCTCCAAGATGGCACCCAACACTAACTGCTTATTTACATTTATATAAAGCAGACGCTTTTATCCAAAGCGACTTACAATAAGTACATTTGTCAGAAAAACAGTACAGTGAGGATGTCCATAGAACCAAGTGCCAAGCACTAACAATCACTAGGTTAACCCATTCACTATGTACACACAACAAGGATAGCTAGGATAAGATGCTGCTTTCTTACTCGTGTATCGCTTGTCTTGATACGTTGCCCCGGTCCAGTCAGCCACCTGCAGCAACACAACGTCCGTTGTCAGAATACGACACACTCCAAAACGTGAACGAGAAAAAACAAAACAACAAATCCCAAAAACGCCACAGACACAAGACAACGAGACAAACCTTTCCCAGACGGTCCCCCTTGCTGAAGGGCTGGTAAGGCATGTCCTTGAACTTGTCCGGCACCGCGCAGGGACCCCAACCCGAAGGGTTGTCCTGGATCACAGGGGCGTGGAACTTCGCCATCTCCGGAGCCTCCAATAGACACACTCAATGTTACATTATTGGCACGCACAGGACATTTTATATTGAACACAACGGCCACCACATTCAAATACATACAAATACAGTACAGTACAGTTACAGACATTAGTGCGTTCAAGTACGTTGAATTGCTCAAGTGACGATATACAACTCCTACACAGTCCTAATTCATCAGGCCTTCAACAGCAGCATTACGGTCAGCTATGGCCTCAGAATAATGAAGGCCCCGTTAGGCTAACAGGTTATAACCGGGCCTATCATACTCCTGAGACCATTGCTGACCATAGAGGGCTAGGCATCAGACCCAGGAAGCATCACCAGCCTACCGTTACAAAGGCTAGCATAGCCCGTTCCCGTATGGGTTAACGGGTTAGCACGTTAGCATCTGGGAGCCAAATCACTAAGGAGGTCAGAGCTTAAGGACGCCGATTAAAGGCGAAATGAGACAATAGACATGACATTAACACGAGATGATCATCATATAACATAATGACACGTAGCGATGCTGTGGCTAACAACGAGCTATGCCCACTACGAGGGCCAACCAGGTGGTTAGCATAGCTATGCTAATTAGCATCGGACAATATATGACAGTACAGTGACATTGAAATAAAAAATGAAAAACAAGGTTGTAAAGCTTACGTTTTCATGCATATTCACAGAACGGAGTCTGGCTTTACCTCAGACGTTTTGACGTCTTTAGGAGCAGTTTATAACAACCGCGCGGTGGGATAGGAATCTGCGAGTCGGCCTGACGACGCTAAAGGAAGTGGTAAGCTGCCGTAAAGCGAAACGTGCTTCTGGTGTCGCGAGGAGGGTGTCGCAACCATGTCGTAATCGGCGTCTGTGTAAAACGCTAGATTGTTACTGTATGACATTATTAAAATAGAATTTGACATCATAAAAATATTTCGTGATATTTAGATATATTAGTTGAACGTTCTAATAGTTTCGTATTAGTTATTTTAAACTGGTATACATCCTAGTAATGAATGTGTTCTAAATTATTTGCATATTCTAATAACGAAAATAATTTTGATAAAAGGGGCAATATTTTCACCTCATCGTCAAATGTTATTAATCCTGTGGGCCTTTTTATGTCATGTAACCCTGATGACCCCAAAGATTGTGTTGAACCAGACTTAACTAGAACAATAGCAGTAACTAGAGCACCGCAGCTATTTATTGTTTCAGTAAAATTGTAGTTGGGCCATTAAGTTAAAAGTGAGGCTCTTATCAAAAATGATGTTTCCTCTTTATTAAGCGAGCGAGCGAGCGAGTGAGTGAGTGAGCGAGCGAGCGAGCGATAGAGAGAGAGAGAGAGAGAGAGAGAGAGAGAGAGAGAGAGAGAGAGAGAGAGAGAGAGAGAGAGAGAGAGAGAGAGAGAGAGAGAGAGAGAGAGAGAGAGAGAGAGAGAGAGAGAGATCTCAAACCTGGACCCTAACAGTGAACCTTAGTAAAACCAAAATAATGATATTTGAAGAAGGACCCAGCCTCAACAAATACACATTCCACCATGGCTCTGAAGTCTGGGGCCCACTCACCAACCAAGATTTTATAAAATGGGACAAATTCTGCAAATCAATACTAAAAGTCCAAAAGTGTCCCCTTAGCCAGCTTCTCCTGGAAATCTGTCTAACACACAACAACCAACACAAACAAAAGGAAAAGTATTCGGCAGATTGGAAAGAGTCCACCAAAAACCAGAGTAAATTGGCATGCTATTTGTCCCTTAACAGAGACTACACCGTGGCAGAATACCTGACCACCGTGACCGACCCAAAACGGAGGAAATCCTTGACCAGATACAGACTCAGCGAACACAGCCTGGCCATCGAGAAGGGACGCCACAGACAGACCTGGCTCCCAAGAGAAGACAGACTGTGCTCTCACTGCACACACAAACAGCTAGAAACAGAACTGCACTTCCTGCCAGTCAAAGACATCAGGAATACACACTTCCCATGGATTACAAAGGAATGAAAGGCCTACAAAGACACTCCAGATGCTCTCAAACTGCCATACCTGTTGGGAGAAATACAACAATGTGCGAACGTGTGTGTGTGCGTGCGTGCTTGTGTGTCTGCTTCACACTGTTCGGTGTCAAAACATACACACACACACACACACACCCACACACACACACAAACACACACACACTTGAATTATTTATTTGAATCCAACAAATTACAATGCAGAAAGGACTCAAATATCTTAGAGTTAACAAGCTTTGATACTCAAGGATGTACACGAAACATCACCTGCGTCACTCAGCAAGGCTGCCTATTGTAGCTGAAATAGACACATACACACACACACACACGAGCACACACACACACAGACACACACACGCACACACACACACACACACACACACACACACACACACACACACACACACACACACACACACACACACACACACACACACACACACACACACACACACACACACATATTTTTATATGCATAAAAATATACAAATCTGCATGACACATATATTTAATTCCATATGTGTATTTTTCCCATGGGCGTCAAGTATTGTGTTGATAAAGTACTAGATATACTACTATAGTTTTGATTGGTCATTATTGTTGGGCGATTGTATCGCAGCGTCCCTCGCGGGTCTGAAGGTTGTCGCCCACGTGGCGATCCGCGTCCCCGTCCATGGGCAGCGGAGCTCACGGCCGGGCTGCCTTTCAGCGAAGACAAAGACCGGCCGTGCCGTTCACATAGCCCCGCGTTTTGTCCGCGAACCGCCGCGCTCCCCACCTCACGGCAAAAACCTTTATCGAGGTTAGCTACTCCCACACGCCCACTTACCTGAGAGCCCCCCACAACGGTTGACTTCTTATGAGTCGTTCGGAGCGGGCTGCGGTCTCCTAGCAACAAGCCTCACAGCCTTGGGTCAGAGCGGCGTTGCGCGCAGATGTCCAAGCAGGATGAAACTCTGCTCGTTCAGATGCGGAGTGAGCTATCTGTTCTCCGGCGAGCGGAACAGAAAGCCGGACAGGGATTGAGCAAAGCAAACAGTGCATGTCAAGGGTTTCAGACCCCCAGATGTTGATAGTGTGTGTGCGCGCGTGTATGTGTGTGTGTGTGTGTGTGTGTGTGTGTGTGTGTGTGTGTGTGTGTGTGTGTGTGTGTGTGTGTGTGTGTGTGTGTGTGTGTGTGTGTGCGTGCGTGAGAGAGAGAGAGAGACAATGAGAGAGAGAGAGAGAGAGAGAGAGAGAGAGAGAGAGAGAGAGAAAGTGAGGTAAAGTCGGATGGAGAAAAGCAATACAAGTCACGTGTTGAGAAGCTGCTCTGACTCACAGGACCTGAAGGCTGGAGATAGGCTAATGGGGGGTCAAGGTGTGGTGAGAGAGAGTCTGAGCAGACCTTCAATTGGGTTGATGAGTGGAGGGAGGCGACATCCGCGGTGGTCGGGAAAGCCAACGGCTTTTATTATATTACTAACGAGGCCGGCAGTTTCTCAGAGGTTACATATCTTTTGATTGGTCCATCAATTGCGCACACATGCACACGCACACACAAACGAATACACACACACACACACACACACACACACACGCGCGCGCGCACACACACACACACACACACACACACACACACACACACACACACACACACACACACACACACACACACACACACACACACACACACACACACACACACACACACACACACACACGCAACCTAAAGTGTGTTCAGTGTTGGGTGAAATCGAGTTGCTTGTGTAACTCGATTAGTTCCCCCTGTTCCTGTTTAATCAGTCGTTGGTTAATAAGCAGCCTAATTCACATGAACCCACTGAACCAACCCCGGCAGGCAGCGATACTCCTGTGGTCCTCTCTGATGGGGTGTGCTGCAAGGTGACTGGATTGGGTCTGGTCTGATGGTATTAACTGACTGGTCTGGTCTGATGGTATTAAGTGACTGGTCTGGTCTGATGGTGTGGTGTAAAGTGGGACTGGACGGGAGCAGTGTTGTTTTCGTCAGGTAAGACGAAAACGAAAATGACGTCGTCAGACCCCTTTTTTCCATGACGAAAATGAGACTAAGACGAACGTCACCAAAGCCATATAAAGACTAAAATGTGACGAAAAATGTAGACATTTTCGTCAGACGAGAACTAGACGAGACTAAATTGTTAGTGAGAGCATGTGAGCGGAGCGGAGCGTGGAGAGGGTGGTGGAGCGGAGCGGAAGAAATACGTTGGAGCGGGTTGGAGCGCAGAGCGGTTTTAAATTCAAAGGCCCGGGTGGGGATTTCACTCCGCTCCAGTCCGCTCTAGTCCGCTCCGTTTTTAACTGCTTCTAGCGGCATACATGTAGGTGGTTCACGTAGAATAGAATGGGTTTCAATTGGAGCATCCAAGCAACCTGATTGGATAAAACGCGTCACGTGAGACCCTTCCACCCCCCCCCCCCCCCCCCCCCCCCCCCCCCCCCGCAACACTGGCTCGTGTGCTCGCGCGCAGCTGCGCCTGCACGCACACGGCACACACACACTCATACACTACAGAGAGAGGCTGGTGGACGAGTTTTCGTCGGACTAAAACTAGACTAAAACCTTTTGAGTTTTCGTCAGACTAAAACTAGACTAAAACTTTCAAAGATAGAAATGACTAAAATGGGACTAAAACTAAGAAGCATTTCGTCAAAAAGACTAAGACTAAAACTAAATCTAAAATGCCTGCCAAAAACAACACTGGACGGGAGACTGGTCTGTGTCTCCTTCTCCGACCGACCTGATGCCCAGAGCTATGAGCTATGAGTTGTGTAAGAGCTGAAATAAAATGGGAAACGACCCTATAACCAACCTACTGTATACAAAAGATCAGTGGTTGAGAAGATCTCAGAGAAGTCTCGTGAGTCGTCCGTGAGACACTTGGGGGTCACCGAGCCACAACCCCCCCCCCCCCCCCCCCCCCCCCCACACTGATGTTCGCAGCGCTACAGCCAGGGGAAACGGGCCGGCTCTCACATCAACGTCTGAGTGAAACGCGACACAGTGAAACACACCAGGAACACACTTTGAACATCACCAACAGGCAGCTTTAATAATGTTTAAAGGAAAATGAACGCAGGCTGTTTTTCTTTAACGTCAATGCAGTAAGTGTAACGCACATAAAACATACAAAACAAGATATCTTACAGATTCCTAGCCACCGCCTTCAGTGGTTAGTGAGCTTGTGGTTCGGTTCAGCATTGGTCGACGGCAGGAAGGAACAACACAATGGTAATTAAAGAACACAGCGTGATCCGGATCATGAATACTGAACCGGCTGAGGGTCTGTCGGTTCTGAACCAGATCCTCTAAAGAACATGTAGAAGACAACCCTTCAGACAGGCCTGGTTCTGTTAAACGGTCCCTTTGTGTAAAGAAACACACCTCACTTATCCCAAAGACATATTGAAAAGTGGCCTCATATCAAAAGCCTGACTGCTGTCAGTAGTGGTTTAAAAGTCACAACGCTGTCTTCAGTCTGCTGGCATGATGTCCCTCTAGGAACTGCCTTCTTCCCCATGTTCTGCTGAGAAGGAACACTCAGAATACACAGAAACAAATCAAACGCTGCCGAAATCAAATCTCTTCATCAACCAACCCCAACACATCAGGATTCGTGTTTTTTGTCAAGGTGTATTTTGTGTTGGCAGCTTCCCGTTGGTCGGATTTGCCTGGCTGTTATGGGCTGTTACTCTCAGTATTTATCTTCCTGTTGTGTTCTTCCTGTTATGAATATGTTCATGAATATGAATGGCAAGGAAGGGTGTTCAGTTGTAGACTCAGTAGCAGGTGATTCAGTCCACGCAATATGGACACACACATTCATCTAATTTAAACAGAGTTCAACACACACACACACACACACACACAGGGCCGTTGCACCAAATCCTGGGCCCCTGTACACGAGGTACTGATGCCCCCCCCCCCCCCCTCAATTGTTGACGGGGGGGGGAGACGAGGCCATGTGCAACTGCTAACACTATGTTGCCATGGGCCCCCCCTCTGCCTTGGGCCCCCCCACGACTGCCTCACTTTCCCCCGCAGTCCGTCGGCCCTGCACACACACACACACACACACACACACACACACACACACACACACACACACACACACACACACACACACACACACACACACACACACACACACACACACACACGCAAACACACATACCAATGAAGGGTGTTCAGTTGTAGACTCAGTAGCAGGTGATACACAATGTGGACTGGACACACAGTCATCTAGTTTAAACAGAATTCAACTCACAGAGATATTTGTATGGTCATAAGTCTAAATTGCATAATAAGTCTCATTAACGTACGTCTTTAAAGACCAGTAGATTGGATTCCTCCTTGATAGATTTTTATTTAGCATTCAAGGTTGTTTAATAATGTCTATGGAATCTACAGTATGTACACTGTATAATTTAAGAAGAAATATGCCATAATGGGATCATTTAAAAAAGTTAAAAGTCATTGAGGCCTGAATCAAAATGTCAGTGTCGTTTTCGTCCACTCTGAAGGTTTACGTCGTAGACCTTTTGACCCGAGAGTCTTCTGAACCACGTCGCTGGTGAGATGTTTCCATAG
>NC_079413.1:913152-920652 GCF_026213295.1 Gadus chalcogrammus | reverse complement strand
GTCAATCCGCCTGATAAGTGTTGGAGGAACAACATGCAGGGTGAAACGGGAAGGGGTGGGTAGGTTGTTTGGGAATGAGGCGTAGCTGGAACCACGCAATCAGCTCCCGGCCGCGATATCTCCAGGTTCTCCTGAGCGGGGGGAGGGGGGGGCACCTGCCTGGAACACCTTGTGAGGAACATGCAGCTGGTGGTGATAGGCCTCCTCATCTCAGACACAGATCCTCACCCACTGAGGTCCAGGATTGCTCATCTAAAACATAATGTTATGAGACGGCCGACGTGTGTGGGAGCATTGAAGGCTGCGTGGTGACGACATTAGAAAAGATGACGGGAAGAGAAGAAAAGATATAGAATTGACGAGGGGTATGGCAGCCAATTGGATTCGAGCCACGGTCTGTGGTTCAGGGTCTGGGGTTCAGGGTGCTGGGGTTCAGGGTCTGGGGTTCAGGGTCTGGGGTTCAGGGTCTGGGGTTCAGGGTCTGGGGTTCAGGGTCTGGGGTTCAGGGTCTGGGGTTCAGGGTCTGGGGTTCAGGTTCTGGGGTTCAGGGTTTGGGGTTCAGGGTTTGGGGTTCAGGGTCAGGGGTTCAGGGTCTCAGAGGGTTCAGGGTCTCAGAGGGTTCTGGGGGGGTTGTTTAGAACTCTGTCTCACAGCCGCTGGGTCTCCGAGAGCCCGATCGCTGCAGAAGCTTATCTGACACAAGTGATTGTCATACGATGTACAAGCAGTGCATAAAGAACACAGATAACACTGATTACTTAAAGGAAAGGCACACGCTTAAACGGCCACGACTCATTAACAACACATGGCGATTACTGCACGGACTGCTGAACATAACTCTGAACAAACTCCACAGAACACTTTAGACAATAACTATGACACAAAAATAATCACTGATCTGAGGATTCTGATTCTTGTTCGATAACATTAATTACAAAGCGAGCTCAACCCTGAAAACTCACAAATAGTCGGTTCAGTTTATTTTTCTTCCTTTTGTCCAAGTGCAGGCGCACAAACAGTCTGTTCTCGTGATTAACTTCTGTGAAGTCAGAAAATAAGCGTTTCTAAGGCCGCTTCTGTTCCCGTTAGAGGTAGCTGATCTCCAGAGAAGGGTTGCTGTCCACTGGTTCTTCTGGCAGAGTTTTCACACTTCCATTTTTGGTGCCATTCAGAAGGTCCTGTTCCTTCCTACTGGGAACCCCAGACTGGTCCTTCCTACTGGGCCCCCCAGACTGGTCCTTCCTACTGGGGCCCCCAGCCCTGTCGTTCGCCCTCGGAGGCGACGCCTCGGGCCCCGACGCCTTCTCAGGGACCAGTGTCTTGCAGCTCTGCGGCGGCAGGCAGCCGTTGCCGTCCTGGGAGATCCTGTAGACCTCGCTCATCTCCGTGATGTTCTCCTCACAGTCGTCGTCCTCCTCCTCCCCCTCGTCCCGGATCACCCTGCGCAGGCTCTCCCGTGGCATCAGCACCCTCCTCTGCTCCTCCTGCAGCTGCTGCTGCTGCTGCTGCTGCAGGAGCCCTCCGCCCGGCAGTGGCTCGTGGCTCTCCACCTTGCGGGTGGTGCGGCAGAGGGCCTTGCGGAAGCCCCGCTTGAAGTTGTCGGACAGGAAGCCGTAGACTATGGGGTTGGCGCAGCTGTTGGCGTAGCCCAGCACCACCACAAAGTAGTACAGACCCTGGTACTCCGAGGGCAGCACCACCAGCAGGTTGATGATGTTCAGCGCGTAGAAGGGCAGCCAGCAGAACACGAACACCGCCACCACGATCACCACCATGCGCGTCACCTTGCGCTCCGACTTCTTGCGCTTGCTGGATGTGGCGTGCACCTTCTTGCCCGAGCTGCGGATCTTGAAGACGATGAGCAGGTAGCAGAGGCAGATGATGAGCAGCGGGCAGAAGAAGCCCACGGCGGAGGTGTAGATGATGAAGCCAGCCCGCCAGATCTCGGCGGGCTGCGGCCAGGCGATGTTGCAGGTGCCGCCCTCCTGCTCGACGTTGGCGAAGATGACCACGGGGAGCACCACGATGAAGGACAGCGCCCACACCGTGACGTTCACCGCCTTGGCCACGCGGGGCCGCCGCCACCGGGAGGAGTAGATGGGGTGCACCACGGCCAGGTAGCGGTCGATGCTCATCACGGTCAGGCAGAAGATGCTGGTGAACTGGTTGATGGAGTCCACGGTCATGACCAGGCGGCACATGAAGGAGCCGAAGGGCCAGGACTGCAGCGTGTTCTGCGCGGCCAGGAAGGGCAGACCCAGCATGAAGAGCTCGTCGGCGATGGCCAGGTTCAGGATGTAGATGTTGGTGACCGACTCCGTCTTGGAGTAGTGCAGCACGATGTGGATGACCAGCGTGTTCCCGCCCAGACCGATCACGCACACCACGATGTAGATGAGCGAGATCGCCACGCCGGCCATGTCGGCGCCGGACAAGCCGGCCGCGTCCGCGGTGTTGTTGTTGAAGAGCGTGTCGTTGAAGAGGGACTTGTTGAATAAAGAATCGTTGGAGTCGCAGGAGCCGTTGAAGGTCAGCAGGTAGAGGGGGAGGCCGCCGTCGGACGAGATGCTGCCGTTTCCCATCGTCGCGGCGACCGCCATGGTCCTGGGAGGGAGACGGGGACCCGTCTGTCTCTCTCTGGATCAGCTGCCAATCATCTGGCCTGCAGACGGAGGGCAAAGGTCAGGGTGAGAGGATGAGAGAGAGAGAGAGAGAGAGAGAGAGAGAGAGAGAGAGAGAGAGAGAGAGAGAGAGAGAGAGAGAGAGAGAGGAACCAGGGAGGATGGACGGATGAATAGATAGATAGATAGATAGATAGATAGATAGATAGATAGATAGATAGATAGATAGATAGATAGATAGATAGATAGATAGATAGATAGATAGATAGATAGATAGATAGATAGATAGATAGATAGATAGATAGATAGATAGATAGATAGATAGATAGATAGATAACTAACTAACTAACTAACTCGTATTCATAAGTCCTTCTATTCCACCCACACAAGCGCTGATCTGGAGAAGAAATAACAAGCCGGTATGATCTGTGGGCGGATGGATTTATTGGTTAATTGTATGAGATTAAAACAAACTGCTTTGATTGCGTTTAGAACAATTGAACCGTGTTCACACGTTGATGTGAGACGTGATAAACACCAAAACACCAAAACACCAACACTGAGGTCCACCCGAATGGAGAGCACAGCGAGGGCCACCGGTCATGTGACACGTTGGCTTCCACTCCGACCACGCTGGGTGAACCAGCCTGACACACTCGGCCCTTCGTTCTGATTGGGACCCCTCAACCTCCATCATGTGTTGCACTCACAGCCTGGAGCCCTGACGATGATCAGGGCTGATCACCAGAACTGATCTGGGACCAGCTAAATCGTGCCACTCATCCTCTCGTCCTCAAACCCGCTCCGCTGGGAGACAAAGGGAGTCCACAGAGCAGCACATGTTGCTTTTCCCTCCGGGTATTTAAGGACCAATGACAATGAGGCTCCCGATGAACCAACACGCGTCTCTGTGGTCGACGCTGCTGAATCAACAAAGACGTTTCCAAGGGGTTCCTTTTGTGTCTCCATGTGTTTTAAATAGCCAACGGTATCATTCAGGTCACTATTAGATTTTGTATCGTGCATACACCGTAATTCATGTCATCTGTTACCAAAGCAACCACCGCAGAGAGCTAGCGAACTGCGCCGCCCACTAGCGAAGAACCTTGGTTTATTTGAAAGGGAAAATCAATAAAAAGGTTTTATTGTCACCGTCCGGGCTATTAGTCAACTGTGCTAATTCTTTCTTTTCTGTCTCGGTTTCCTTGGGATCTTCATTTTTTATCGTATCTTCAAAGGCCCTTTACATTTTAAAACCTTTAAAATACAATCGCTGATGAAAGACCGTGGATTCCTTTTGAAACTTAGCTAAATAATCCATTATTGTAGTGAAAATGGATATAAGGATAGCCCCGAGATAAAAAAAAAACCTTTCTCCTGCACCAGATACCAGGTGCAAGAGATGCCAGATCCAATTCTCTATCAATATCTGGTTCTATCTTCTATTCGATTCCCAATTCTGGGCTGTGTTGGTTTTCCTCTGACCAGCTTCTCCTGGGCCTTGTGTTGAAGTCTGTGGTTCAACAGCACACGCCAGCAATATCATCAGAAGACATCGGACATTTCCTCCACTGCTTCATTCAATGACACGTTGGCAGGTATGAATGATTGCAAAAATAATTGCAGATGCAGATGGAAAACGTTTAGATATAAATACATGGCGCTCATCTCGATGAATAATCAGTCACAAAAATGCGAGCCTCTGCGATATGAGGGTTCAGAAGAAGCAGCATTTGTTCCACTGCTCAGCGCTGACGTGTGGCAGTAGGACCCATTCATCATTTTCTAATAACTCACGTTCTGAAGGAAAGTGACATTGCCTGTGCTGGAGTACGTCGCTCATCACGCGGCAGCAGGTGAAAGGAGAACAGAGAGAAGGCGTCTACAGAGGAGCCTGAACCTGCCACGGCTCAGAGGGGAGGAAGACGTTTGCGTCGGTGCGTCCTCTGAGAGCCTTCTGTCAGGGAGCTTCTCACCTCAGATCAGACGATACGACGGATCTCTCACCCTCAGGACTCAGGAAGCCCTCTCCTACAGAAAGCCTCCTGATCAGAAGGTCGGGATGACATGGGTCTTAGCGCTGAGCCCTCAGACCGACAGACCGACAGGCAGGCAGGCAGGCAGACAGACAGACAGACAGATAGACAGATAGACAGATAGATAGATAGATAGATAGATAGATAGATAGATAGATAGATAGATAGATAGATAGATAGATAGATAGATAGATAGATAGATAGATAGATAGATAGATAGATAGATAGATAGATAGACATCAATTATATACTATTATTGTGTTATTATGTGGTTATTAGTTGAACTATTGTGGCATTATTACGAAGTGTGTTGTACGCTGCCCTTTCCCACCAGTGATCCCACAGCAGAGGAGTGTGTGCGGCGGGAGCCTGAGTAGGCACTCCTCCTTCCGCTGGGACTATCTCTGGAACCTATCCCCGTGAAGGTGAAACCACTCCCTTATCGGAACCCTAAGGGTGTGGAGGTGTGGAGTGTTCAGCGAGCAGACGGAAACAGCCAATGGAGATGAATGAAGATAATGAGGTAGAAGAACACACTGACCGCCTGCTGCACCTGGGTGACTGCTGCACCTGGCTGACTGCTGCACGTGGCCTGACTGCTGCACGTGGGCTGACTCTCTGTATGTTCGCACCTCACCTCACGTTGTCTTGAATCATGTCAACACCAACACAAAGTATGTCCGGTCATAAGCGCAATAAAAGCTTTGGATTGATTCTGATCCACTAAAAGGCAAAAGTACATTCAAAATAAAAGGTTGGTTTTATGACTGAATTTCTTTCACAAAAAAACATTCATATCAGTTAATCGCTGCTCTATGTTGAACCCAAGACTGTCGCTCCGAGCTCTAAGCACAGAACAGATCAGCTCACTTTCCCGTCAGCCTTCAGAGCAATGAATGACAAAATAAATAAAATAATAATAACAATCTTCTCACATCGTTTTTTGCCTGCAGACTTTATAATTCGCTTACTCATCATTTAATCATTCGCTTGCCCCTTCACCCACACACCTGCTCGCACACACACAACCATCACACTCTCATGCCCGCTCATACATGCACACACACACACACACACACACACACACACACACACACACACACACACACACACACACACACACACACACACACACACACACACACACACACACACACACACACACACAGATGTGTGTCCCACCCACACAAACCAACCCACCCGCACACGCTCTCACTCCCTCCGGGGGAGCTCCTAAGGTAACACCGTGCACATACACACGTGCACACACACACGTGCACACACACACGTGCACACACACACGTGCACATACACATGTGCACACACTCGACACTGGAGTGTAGATGTAGCCACGCTTAAAGCTTTTCTATTGGAGTTCCCACGCATTTAGCACTCCGGTTTGTGAGGTGCAGACCACGCAATCTGCTATGGGGTTAGTGGTAGTGGTGGTGGTAGTGGTTAGTGGTAGTGGTTAGTGGTAGTGGTTAGTGGTAGTGGGCAGTGGTTAGTGGTAGTGGTTAGTGTTAGTGGTTAGTGGTAGTGGTTAGTGGTTAGTGTTAGTGGTTAGTGGTAGTGGTTAGTGGTAGTGGTTAGTGGTAGTGGTTAGTGGTTAGTGTTAGTGTTAGTGGTAGTGGTTAGTGGTAGTGGTAGTGGTAGTGGTAGTGGTTAGTGGTAGTGTTAGTGGTTAGTGGTTAGTGGTAGTGGTTAGTGGTAGTGGTTAGTGGTAGTGGTTAGTGGTAGTGTTAGTGGTTAGTGGTAGTGGTTAGTGTTAGTGGTTAGTGGTAGTGGTTAGTGGTAGTGGTTAGTGGTAGTGGTAGTGGTTAGTGTTAGTGGTTAGTGGTAGTGGTTAGTGGTTAGTGTTAGTGGTTAGTGGTTAGTGTTAGTGGTAGTGGTAGTGGTTAGTGTTAGTGGTTAGCGGTAGTGGTTAGTGTTAGTGGTTAGTGGTAGTGGTTAGTGTTAGTGGTTAGTGTTAGTGGTTAGTGGTAGTGGTTAGTGGTAAGTGGTAGTGGTTAGTGGTAGTGGTTAGTGTTAGTGGTTAGTGTTAGTGGTTAGTGGTAGTGGTTAGTGGTAGTGGTTAGTGTTAGTGGTTAGTGGTAGTGGTTA
Source organism: Gadus chalcogrammus (assembly GCF_026213295.1). NCBI lineage: Eukaryota > Metazoa > Chordata > Actinopteri > Gadiformes > Gadidae > Gadus > Gadus chalcogrammus. Next base: position 913,892 of record NC_079413.1, on the reverse strand, counting down.
GTGGTAGTGGTTAGTGGTAGTGTTAGTGGTTAGTGGTAGTGGTTAGTGGTAGTGTTAGTGGGTGGTGGTAGTGGTTAGTGGTAGTGGTTAGTGTTAGTGGTTAGTGGTAGTGGTTAGTGGTAGTGTTAGTGGTTAGTGGTAGTGGTTAGTGGTAGTGGTTAGTGTTAGTGGTTAGTGGTAGTGGTTAGTGGTAGTGGTTAGTGGTAGTGGTAGTGGTTAGTGTTAGTGGTTAGTGGTAGTGGTTAGTGGTTAGTGGTAGTGTTAGTGGTTAGTGGTAGTGGTTAGTGTTAGTGGTTAGTGTTAGTGGTTAGCGGTAGTGGTTAGCGGTAGGTGGTAGTGGTTAGCGGTAGGTGGTAGTGGTTAGCGGTAGGTGGTAATGGTTAGCGGTATCCACACGAGGTCATGGACACAGTGGTGGAGCGTCCTCCTCATGGGACTGCTGCGCCCCACGGCCTCACTAGCACAGCGTATAATAAACGGAGGGTGGTGCTCCAACCTCCTCAGAGAACCCATCCTCTCCACTCTGCTGCTGCTGTGTTTCAACGTCTTATCGTAACGCTAACATTATTCAAACTGCATGGAATCAAAGTCCTTTCATGAACAGCATTCAACTAATTATCTGCGTGTGTGTCTTTGTGTGAGTACGTGCGTGCATGCGTGTGTGTCTGTGTGTGTTTGTTGGTGCGTGTGTGTGTGCTTTTGCGTGCGCGTGTGTGTGTGCGACTCCTTCTGTTCACACC